>NC_091345.1:19313098-19388098 GCF_038502225.1 Cherax quadricarinatus
GAGCTGAGAGGAGACTTGCTTGCAGTCACTTCGAGCCCCATCCCATCAAGAGGGTAAGGCGGTGACTTGCTTGCTTGTTCACCCCTCTCATCCCCATCCACCCATCCTTCCCCATCCTCCCCCCACCCATACATCAACACTGGCCCACACACTTAACACACTACATACATTGCTATCCTTCTGACTGTCCTATCTTTTTATTTTTCGGCAACTTCGCTTTGGCGAGTTAACACAAGGCATTTTGACCATCTGGTAGCCCGTGTGGTTTTTTAAAATCCAGCCGATCTTTGCCTTGGGCCCTTTCCCCTCACTACTCGAGGGTAGGCTATCTTAGGAGCTGACCTTCATAAGTCAGCTGAAATAGGATGTTAGGCTAACATTAAGGAAAGATACCTTTTTGTTAAGCAACTCCTCTGCCACATGCTCCTTCCTAGGCATCATGGCGAGGATTCGTGTAAGATTACGCATTGATGGAAATCAAATGTCCATGAAAGACATTCTCAATTGTATTTGCTCTAACTCAACTGTTGCTCCAGTGGATGTTTTTAAAACCCACACTGGAGTAGTACTTCTCCTCTCTTCTGAAGAAGAGTTACTCCAACTCCTAAAGCATGATGTCTTGGATAAACTGAAGACTTCTGGTGTTATCCCAGTTGTACCTGACAGCTATCAAGCTCAGAGGACTGTGTTTGTGGCCAGAATCAACAGTTTTATGAAACACAGCAATGTTAATGAAATTGTTGATAACATTAATACCGAGAATTCTGACCTTAGGGCTGTTGAAGCACATAAATTCTCGAATCCCAACAACAATAAGGTAACTTTAAAATTAATACTCGAGACACCTGAAGAGGCCAAACTTGTGTGTCAAAATGGCTTCAAATGTTTCAATACCAGATGTACATCTGACCAAATTTCCATGGAACGCTTTGTCAGTGTGACACAATGTTTCAAGTGTTATGCCTTTGGTCATAACAACAACAAATGCAGTATACAAGGGCAAATTTGTAGCATTTGCTCTGGCCAACATTCCTATCGTGATTGTACCAATAAAAATTCACCTAAATGTGTCCTCTGTAATGGAAATCATCAGCTGTTTCTGCTATTTGTCCTGAAAGAAAAAAGGAAATGCAGAAAATTCTTGACGCCAAGAAACTATCCACATCTAAGAAGACCACTCCTCAGGCACCGCCAACCATGTCCCAAACTTCCTTCCCAGCTCTGCCTGGATCAAGTGGGACTCCTCAGGTCTCTACCAATGGTTCCAATGTTTGGAATTCTGCCCCTCTTGGAGAGCCCCAATCTAACCCTCACTTACAACAGACACAACAACAAGGTTCAGTCGCATCTCATGTGTCTCAGGTATCCACAGACGGGGATATAATGAGAGCACAACTAATGTACTTGGTGGCCAAAGACACAGCTGGTGGTGATATTCAACTCTGCTCTCGTGTTTTGAATGATATGTTAAAGGCTAATGGGATCACTCCCATCATTATCCCTGAAAATGTGAAGGCCATTATGACCCAGCCTTCTCATAACAAGAAGTATGTACCATACTCTACATCTAATAATAAGCCTAAGTCATCCCTGGCCCAGGGATCGCCCTCCTCGCAAACCCAGGTTGTCAACTCTTCTCAACCCGAAAAGTCAACACCTGAACATAACAATGCCCCAGAAAGTGGTGCCTACTCTCCCGCTATTGTAGCTGAACCTGTTGAACAGGAACTTTCCCAAGGTAACTCACCTTGCCTATCTAATATTCACTTGGAGCCTACACAGTCTCCCATTAACTCTCACGAGCCTCTGATTCCTGAAACTGAGTATAGCATACCTCAGTTTCATGATGATGACTCTAACGACTCTAACGACTCTATTGATTCTAATGAGTCTGTTAATATTACTGCCTCTAGTGAAGATGAAGATGATGGCATTGTTAATACACAAGCTTCCACGCAAAAGTTTCCTTCTCCTATTGAAGAGTCCAGCAGGGATAGTACAGATACAACACATAACATTACTTGCAGGCGTTCAGAACGCAGTGTACGAGCGAAGAATAAGCAATAATGGGGATTACAATTTTCCAACTTAATGTTCAACATTTCTTCAATAACCGTTACCTTCTTGAGGTTGAACTACATAACTACAATCCCGATGTTATACTTTTGAACGAGACAGCTGCAAGAGTTGATCAACATATTAAATTACGTGGATACTGTACTGTTGAGAAATCGAGAGGACAGTTTAGTGGTGTAGCCATCTTGGTTAAATTAGGATATACATTTAAAAATATTCATGTGGATGAAGATAACATTCTTGCAATAGAACTAACAACGTCGCATGGACAACTAGTAATAGGAACTGGATATTTTCCCCCGAGACAGCCATATATAGAGTCAATTCCTCTACATAGGATATTAAGCAGAAATATTCCAACAATACTAGCTGGAGATTTTAATGCTCATCACCCTGCCCTCTTTAACTGTGGAGCTGGTATTCCACTGGGTGACTTAAAAGGAAAACAACTCTTTAATATCATGACAGCTAGAAACTTGTCATTTCAAGGCCCATTCTTCAAATCGTACATTGGACCTCATCCAGGAACACCAGATATTGTACTGACAAACAGAGACTGTGACATCTTTCACTGTCGTATATCTCCTGGTGGAAATGTAGGATCTGACCATATCCCTGTTATAATACAACTACAAACTTCTCCATTTAGAATACCTGTAACTCCTAAACCCAATCTTAACACCCTAGGATTTGACCCCTTCAGGGCATATCTGGGTGAAGATGAAATTGTGTCTTTGGAAAATCTACCTTCCAGTGCAATTGATGATGCAATCAGGTCCCTGCACAATCGAATAATTGAAGCTACCAATGCAAATTGCCAATTAGCTTCCACGAAGATATACCAACAATATAAACCTACTAGGGAAATTAGAGACACTTTAAGAAATTATCAAGCAGAATGTCGAAGGCATCTTCAAACGCGACAACCACCAGCAGCTACACTGCACCGATTAAGGCACGAATTAATTAACATGATTAGTCAACACAAACGAGACATATGGAAATTTCTAGTTCTTCAAGCTAATCAATATAAACGTGAACCAGCAAAATTTTGGAGTAAGATCCGACAACTTTTAGGGGCAAAGCACAAGGCTCCTAACTACCTAGTTCATACCTTCACTGATGAGGATGATGAAGATGTTGAAATTAAACTTGACGATCCACAGGACCAGGCTAATTTGATGGGTGATGTATGGGAGAAAATTCTCTCACAATAATAGTCGTCAATTTAATAATAATCATTATCAGTTAGTAAATGAATGGAGAGATGAAAACTTCGATGATCTACAACCACTACCTACCATCGATACTTCAACTCTTGAAGATACCCACCCGCTTACTAGACCTATTACATTATTAGAGATAAGTCAGGTTATTGGAAGAATGAGAAATAGAGCCCCTGGCCTCTCTGGAATAACAATGAAACAAATAAAGTACCTACCTAGAAATTGCAAACAGTCCTTGGTAAATATCTTTAATGCCATCTTGGCCTCAGGACATTTTCCAGTTGTTTTTAAGACTGCTAGAATGATCTTTCTTGCTAAGCCCAATAAAGACATCCACCAACCTGGGAACTATAGACCTATATCTTTACTTGAAGTCACTGGAAAAGTTCTTGAGAAAGTCATTTCCAACAGATTGAATTACTATATAGAGTTTAATCACTTGTTTACTGAAAAACAATTTGGCTTTAGAACACATAGAGGTACCAATCATGCAATAAATGTTATTTTTGACACTGTAGCAAGTCTAAAACAGCAGGGCAATCTTGCCTTAATTGCCACCAGAGATGTTCATAAAGCTTTTGATAGCTTATGGCATGATGGCCTTATATACAAACTCATTGACCTACCAGACCATAACTGGACTTTTCTCAGAGTAATTTATAATTTCTTAACTCAAAGAAAAATCATTCCCACCTTTCATGGCAAGTCGACAGAACCTTTTATACCGACGGCTGGTGTCCCACAAGGTTCTTGTCTCAGTCCACTTCTGTTTAACATTTATGTGAATGACCTTCCTCAACCAGAGTTTAATGACACAATTGTGACACAGTTTGCAGATGATGTTATTCATGTCGTCTCATCAACTCCAGTAACAGGAAAATACAAGTATGAGAGAGTCATAGAAAAAATGAATATTGAACTTCGTCGAACATCTAATTGGGAGAAGAAATGGAGAATTACGACTAATCCTGACAAGGTCCTTGTTAGCACGATAGGATGTTTTGCATCAACCATTGAAGATAAAGGGGGTATCTCCATCAGAGGTACACCTGTAGCCATTAGAAACCCTAACAAGATCTTGGGATATGAAATAGACAGGCTGCTCCACTCAACATCTCATGTAACTAAAAAGATCAACACAGCCAAAGCCGGTCTTAGCAGACTCTTTCGATTCAATCAAGCCCCTCAACATGTCAAAAAACATCTGTATAAAATGATAATAAGACCTATACTTGAATACCCTTGTGTCCCAATATCATTAACAACAAAGACCAACATGCTACGGTTACAAAGGGTCCAGAATAGAGCTCTTCGATTTATTACCAATACCAGGAGGAGAGACAGAGTTAAAATGGCAGATTTACATACACAACAAGATATCACTGCCATAAATGTACGCCTTGACACCCTAAAAAAGAAACAACTTTATACAATGCAAGAACTATACATGCCAGATAGAGAACATCCTATACAAGTGATAAATACCACCGATTACACCATTAATACTCCACCTCACAGGACTCAAAGAATGACTCTCCCACAGAGGGTTCGTCGTTTTATTCATAAAGATGATTACCCTCGACCCATGATTTTGAGCAACTTACCTGACGAAGAAGATTGGATACTACCAGAACCCTTCTATGTATACTGAAAAAACCATCGCCCCCAATTAGGGAGACATCTTAAATAACTTTCTAATGTAAAACTATGCTATTGACTATTGTTGGACACCACCATTAAGAAGCTATTGTCACGAGCTCATAAACTGGCCAGAAAATATTGCCTTTCCTGTCGTATGAATATCCGTTGTGCAATCGCGAAAAAAAAAAAAAAAAAAAAAAAAAAAAAAAAAAAAAAGCAATTGCAACTTGTATAATTACAACCAATTCAGAGTCATGTACTTATATACATATTATATTTATGTGACTCTGATGGGTTAGTATTATACCTCTTAAAAAATAATCTTCTCAGTTCAAATACACTTTTTAAATTACACCAAAGTGGTTGGGCCACTTACCTTTTATATCCTACCTCTCCCCCCCCTCCAACCCTCTTCCAATATTTCCATCCTTACCCATCCTTCTTCCTTCCCCATCTTACCAAAGCTCTGGTCATTAGAAGCGAAGAAGTGCTTCAGAATCTCCACGACTATGGTGCTGTTCGCACCTACTCCTAGGTTGAGGGACTGATTACCTCATCTTCCGTACATAGTTCTACTGTCTTCAAGTTATGTCCTGGAATTTGTATTGATAAAGCCACTGGATGGCGAAACGTCTACAATAAAGATACCCAGATGTTGCACATGTGTCTTACTCTCATAATGAGACTAGTCACGAGGGAGCATTCACCAAATTAAACTTCAATAACAAAAACAAAGTGGGACCAAGTAAACCAAGTCCTAACCGATATAAGCTGGGAAGATACACTAAGCAACACAGATCCCAACTTATGCCTAGAACAGATTATCTTGGTGGCACTCGATGTATGCACAAGGCTTATTCCTCTAAGAAAAAGGAGTAGATGTAAAATAGAAAGAGACAGGCGCTCCCTTTACAGGCGACGGAAAAGAATAACAGAGCGGCTAAAAGAGGTCAATATATCTGAAATGCGTAGGGAGACACTGGTCAGAGAAATAGCAAGCATCGAACTCAAGCTAAAGGAATCTTATAGGAGTCAGGAATCGCGGGAAGAACTAAAAGCCATAAATGAAATCGAAAGAAACCCAAAGTATTTCTTCTCCTATGCCAAATCAAAGTCGAGAACAACGTCCAGTATTGGGCCCCTACTTAAACAAGATGGGTCCTACACAGATGACAGCAAGGAAATGAGTGAGCTACTCAAGTACCAATATGACTCAGTTTTTAGCAAGCCGCTAACCAGACTGAGAGTCGAAGATCAAAATTAATTTTTTATGAGAGAGCCACAAAATTTGATTAACACAAGCCTATCCGATGTTATCCTGACGCCAAATGACTTCGAACAGGCGATAAATGACATGCCCATGCACTCTGCCCCAGGGCAACTGCAAGAAGCCCCTATCACGAGCCTTTTCCATCCTATGGAGAGGGAGCATGGACACGGGGGTCGTCCCACAGTTACTAAAAACAACAGACATAGCCCCACTCCACAAAGGGGGCAGTAAAGCAACAGCAAAGAACTACAGACCGATAGCACTAACATCCCATATCATAAAAATCTTTGAAAGGGTCCTAAGAAGCAAGATCACCACCCATCTAGAAACCCATCAGTTACACAACCCAGGGCAACATGGGTTTAGAACAGGTCGCTCCTGTCTGTCTCAACTATTGGATCACTACGACAAGGTCCTAAATGCACTAGAAGATAAAAAGAATGCAGATGTAATATATACAGACTTTGCAAAAGCCTTCGACAAGTGTGACCATGGCGTAACAGCGCACAAAATGCGTGCTAAAGGAATAACAGGAAAAGTCGGTCGATGGATCTATAATTTCCTCACTAACAGAACACAGAGAGTAGTCGTCAACAGAGTAAAGTCCGAGGCAGCTACGGTGAAAAGCTCTGTTCCACAAGGCACAGTACTCGCTCCCATCTTGTTCCTCATCCTCATATCCGACATAGACAAGGATGTCAGCCACAGCACCGTGTCTTCCTTTGCGTATGACACCCGAATCTGCATGACAGTGTCTTCCATTGCAGACACTGCAAGGCTCCAGGCGGACATCAACCGAATCTTTCAGTGGGCTGCAGAAAACAGTATGAAGTTCAACGATGAGAAATTTCAATTACTCAGATATGGTAAACACGAGGAAATTAAATCTTCATCAAAGTACAAAACAAATTCTGGCCACAAAATAGAGCGAAACACCAACGTCAAAGACCTGGGAGTGATCATGTCGGAGGATCTCACCTTCAAGGACCATAACATTGTATCAATCGCATCTGCTAGAAAAATGACAGGATGGATAATGAGAACCTTCAAAACTAGGGAGGCCAAGCCCATGATGACACTCTTCAGGTCACTTGTTCTATCTAGGCTGGAATATTGCTGCACACTAACAGCACCTTTCAAGGCAGGTGAAATTGCTGACCTAGAAAATGTACAGAGAACCTTCACGGCGCGCATAATGGAGATAAAACACCTCAATTACTGGGAGCGCTTGAGGTTCCTAAAACTGCATTCCCTGGAATGCAGGCGGGAGAGATACATGATTATATACACCTGGAAAATCCTTGAGGGACTAGTACCGAACTTGCACACGAAAATCACTCACTACGAAAGCAAAAGACTTGGCAGACGATGCAACATCCCCCCAATGAAAAGCAGGGGTGTCACTAGCACGTTAAGAGACCATACAATAAGTGTCAGGGGCCCGAGACTGTTCAACTGCCTCCCAGCATACATAAGGGGGATTACCAACAGACCCCTGGCAGTCTTCAAGCTGGCACTGGACAAGCACCTAAAGTCGGTTCCTGACCAGCCGGGCTGTGGCTCGTACGTTGGTTTGCGTGCAGCCAGCAGCAACAGCCTGGTTGATCAGGCTCTGATCCACCAGGAGGCCTGGTCACAGACCGGGCCGCGGGGCGTTGACCCCCGGAACTCTCTCCAGGTAAACTCCAGGTAAAACGGGTCGTACAACTCCAGGCCAGTGCGCAAGACACTGGGCCAACTGGCTACAATACGATTAATCAAATTAGGTGTATTTACACACCACAGGAGTTTTACTGCTCATTCGCCACGAGTTCAAACCTCATCTGTTCCGTAGTTTGCAGTCGTGTTACGATTTCGTGAGTCACTGAACAATACATCTCCACACGAAACCCAATCTAATGCTTATTCCACAGGCTATCATAATCATGGGGAGCGCTAAACCCGTAGGTTTATACAGCGCCTGTGGGGGATTGAAGATATTTAGGCTTAATTCGGGGAACTCCTGCACAGATCCAATTCTTTAGATCAAGAGCCCCTCACTAGCATCAAGGTACCTCCCTTGAGGGGATTCGATCCTAGAGGGAGCATCTCTAATGCCGTGGATCAAGAGCCCCTTATTTGCAAGACACTTCTAAGGTAATTTGTATCTTATTTTTTTTGAAACGCTAAACCCATAGGGGTCAAAGAGCGCTTTAGGAATAATGTCCACGGGGAATTACAATCATGGGGAGCGCTAAATCCGTAGGGACTATACAGCACAAGGGTAGGTTAAACTCTTACAAGGAGCATTAAGCGCTAAACATATAAGGGTCACACTGCGCCGTCAATTCCTTGAATCAAGAGCTCTTACTATCCCCCGGCATGCAAGAGTTGTTGCTAGTCCTGGAGAGCAAACTCGCTGGTGCTGACCAGCCAAGTGAAAGCTATGTATACAGTTTTATTTAAGCCCATCAGTTTATCCAGGTTAATAAAACGATCACTAAGATTCTGAGGTTTTATTTCAGTGTTTTTTTTTTCAGAAAGAAATGATCGCATGTTAGCCTTGAAGTGGCATTTATCAGGCAACAAATAAAAAGTATATTCAAGATACGGTTACTGCTTTTAACAGATGTATATGAATGGTATACAATATCTTCAAGATGAATTAAGACATGTGCAACATCTGGCCATATTAATAGACGTTTCGCCAACCAGTGGCTTTATCAGTACAAGGAAGAGTGCAAAAACGTTTACAAAGAGGTAATCAGTCCCTCAGCCTTGTAATGAACAGCACCGTAGTCTTGAAGACTACGGTGATCTTCAACTCCAAGGTTGAGGGGCTGATTATCTCATCTTTTGCATATATTTATACATTCTTCACATTATGGCCTTGTATTGTACTGACAAAGCCACTGGCTGGCGAAACATCTACAAATAAAGATACCCAGATGTTGTACATGTTCCTAATTCACCATATTTTAAGAGATAAATGCAGCTCCAAGTTACACCGGCTTACCACGATGAAGTCTGCGATCTTCGAGCCGGACCACGGTTACTCGTCCAAAGGTTCTCATAGAGAACCTTTGTTACATGGAACCCTAAACCATGCACCGAAGATTACTTTGGCTGATAACCAGTGGCAGCTAGGCTACCACCAGAAATCGCTCACCAACTGCCAGGACAAGAGGCTGAAGGTGATGTGCGGCAGGCCAGCTCTCGTAGGGAGCGGCGCGAGAGAGAGTTGGGTGGGGGAAGGATAAGGTTGGGAACCCCAGCAAACACCACATAACTTACGCTCTAACAATGTTGCATCAACATCACAATTTGGACATTACCAATTATGATGTTTAGGCAACGTCGATACAACGAAAAACTATGAAGCATAAATGCTGGGAAGGATTGCAGTGATATATGGGACACAAAGCAACATTACTGCACACAGTCCAGTAACATTACAGACAGTTCCATGTATAAATGGAAATATATATAAGGGACACAGTGCAATATTACTGAACAGTTCAGTAATATCGCAAAGTCCCATATATATAGAGTACGGACAAAGTCCATGGCATTTAGTCTCTAGACTGAATGATAGGAGTGGTATTCCCTCTTTAAAAAGCTCAAGGAAGTTGAGCAGTGTTCACTCTGAAAAAGCTCGAGGGAGCCGAGCGGTGTTCACTTTGAAAAAGCTCAAGGGAGCTGAGCGGTGTTCACTCTGAGAAAGCTCAAGGGAGCTGAGCAGTGTTCACTCTGAGAAAGCTCAAGGGAGCTGAGCGGTATTCACTCTGAGAAAGCTCAAGGGAGCTGAGCAGTGTTCACTGAGAAAGCTCAAGTGAGCTCAGCGGTGTTCACTGAGAAAGCTCAAGGGAGCCGAGCGGTGTTCACTCTGAGAAAGCTCAAGTGAGCTGAGCGATGTTCACTCAGAAAGCTCAAGTGAGCTGAGCGGCGTTCACTCTGAGAAAGCTCAAGTGAGCTGAGCAGTGTTCACTCTGAGAAAGCTCAAGGGAGCTAAAAGTGGTCACACTCCAACACAGTGGACTCAAGGTTTATGGCTAACACTAGGCCCATTCTTAGGTAAATAACAGAACACGGCAGTATTCAGTCTCCACTGATTCCTGTTAGTGCTTACACTTCAACACCAGTTGACTAGGATCCACCCTCCAACACCAGTGGACTCGGACCCACCCTCCAACACCAGTGGACAAGGGTCCACCCTCCAACAGCAATGGACTAGGATCCACCCTCCAAAATCTGTGGACTAGGGTCCACCCTCCAACATAAGGGGACTAGGGTCCACCCTCCAACACCAGTGGACTAGGATCCATCCTCCAAAACAAGTGGACTAGGATCCACCCTCCAACCCCAGTGGACTAGGTTCCACCCTCCAATACCAGTGGACTAGGGTCCACCCTACATCAGTGGACTAGGATCCACACTTCAACACCAGTGGACTATGATCTACCCTCCATAACCAGTGGACTAGGGTCCATTCTCCACAAGGGAACTAGGATAAACTCCCCAAAACCAGTGGACTAGGGTCCATCCTCCAACACCAGTGGACTAGGGCCCACCCTCCAACACCTGTAGACTAGGGTCCATCCACCAAAATAAGTGGACTAGGGTCCACCCTCCAACATCAGTGGACTAGGATGCACCCTCCAACACCAGTGGACTAGGGTCCACCCTCCAACACCAGTGGACTAAGGTCCACCCTCCAACACCAGTGGACTATGATGCACCCTCCAAAACCTGTGGACTAGGGTCCACCCTCCAACATAAGGGGACTAGGATCCACCCTCCAAAAAAAATGGACTAGTATCCACCCTGCAACACCAGTGGACTATGATCCACCCTCCAACACCAGTGGACTAAGGTCCATCCTCCAACACCAGTGGATTAGGATCCACCCTCCAAAACCTGTGGACTAGGGTCCACCCTCCAACTGTTCGAGCGTGGACCCAAGTCCACAGCTGTCCGAGCGTGGACCCAAGTCCACAGCTGTCCGAGCGTGGACCCAAATCCACGGCTGTCCGAGCGTGGACCTAAGTCCACAGCATTCCTAGCGAGGGCACAAGTCCAAAGCCATCCTAGCGAGGGCGCAAGTCCAAAGCTATCCTAGCGAGGGCGCAAGTCCAAAGCTATTCTAGCGAGGGCGCAAGTTCAAAGCTATCCTAGCAAGGGCGCAAGTCCATAGCTGTTCGGTCGTGGACAGAAGTCCACAGCTGTCCGAGCGTGGACCCAAATCCACAGCTGTCCGAGCGTGGACCCAAGTCCACAGGTTTCCGAGCGTGGACCCAAGTCCACAGCTGTCCGATCGTGGACCCAAGACCACAGGTGTTCGAGCGTGGACCCAAATCTACGGCTGTCCGAGCGTGGACCTAATTCCACAGCTATCTTAGCGAGGGCCCAAGTCCACAGCTATCCTAACATGTGTGTCAGTGAGCTCCTGTGGAGCCTAACATGGTTTTGAGGTTTCACAGAATATATTTAACTAGCTGAATATTAATGTTTTATTTTAACCAGTGGAAGAGCTAAACAAGTAGGGGTCACAGCGCCTGAGGAATGGCAGGCAATTAACTTGATAAATGGAAGGGAAGAATAAGTCCATTTCCTTGGATCAAGAGCCCTCACCACTGGAACTCACAATTTACAAAGGTAAACAAAGGTAATGAACTCACAAGTTACAAAGGTAATGAATACTGTAAGAATGGTTACTTACGTTTATACATGGCTGCAATCATGAACAAATTTTAGAGTAATGAGCAATTCACACTTCCACACCCGGTCACAACTGTAGTGAGTTATTGGTGCAAATGTTGATTGCTGAGTCTCTCTCTCTCTCACACACACACACACACACACACACACACATACAAATTCATACACACACACACATAAACACACACACACACACACACACACAAACTCATACACACACGCACACACACTCATACTCACACACACTCATACACACACTCACACTCATACACACACACACTCATACTCACACACACACACACACACACACACACACACACACACACACACACACACACACACACACACATGCACACATGTGGTAATGCTTTATTTACAGCTAGCAAAGTCAGGGTATCACAGAAAAGCAACATTAATCTACTTAGATATCAGACTAGTCTATTAAAATCATTATATTCTTGGGGAAGTTCTAAACCCGTAAGGGTCATAGAACGCCTGGGAAATGGGAAGTAATCGGGTTATTACGCCAGGAAGGAAAGGATAGCTCCAGTTCCTTGAATCAAAAGCCCTTCACAGCAACGAGGTTTTCCTTAATAAAGAGAAATAGTGGTACTAGGATAGTTGAATTTTCTAGAAGGTCGATTCCCGTTATCTGGTATATTTTATATCGCTATTCCTCATTTATACTGAAAATAGGAATAATAGTTTACTGACTAAAATATGTTTATTTTGATATACATCATAAATTATTAATAAAGTTTAATTCAGAATGAAAAATTTAACTTTAATAACACTCTAATAACTGTATTCCTTTGCACGTCTCTGTATCATGTTCAAATAAATAAATAAATAAATAAATAAATAAATAAATAAATAAATAAATAAATAAAACTACATTTCACGATAAGACAAAAAAATCAAAATATGCCTTATTAAAATTTTAGTTCTTTATCACCCATTACGAGCTTCTTAAATATAATTAAGACAAAAGTTTCTGAAAATACCTGCAACAATAAATATTTTTTTCAATAAAACACAAAAATGCATAATTTTTTCCGTCACAAATGTTGAGTGAAGGAAGAAGGTGGAGGTCAGCCTCGACGCTCTCCTTACTTCTCCTATATTTTACGTATATTTAAATCTCTTTTATAATATGGATGCGTCAAAATGGGTGAAGGAGAGACATCGTAGTGAAGAAGAAGTGAGGGGTAAGGATATGGTCGTTTTTATTTGATTAGTGATGGTAATACATAGGACGTATTTCCTTACACTGGTTGTCTATGTTCATCCATCAGTAACCTTGATGTTGGTGAGGGACTCTTGATTTAGGGAATTGGATCTGTGCTCCAGTTCCCCGAATTAAGCCTGAATGCCTTCCACATCCTCCCCAGGCGCTGTATAATCCTCCGGGTTTAGCGCTTCCCCCTTGATTATAATAATAATCATCCATCAGTATAATAGGTACCTGGGTGTTAACGGACTGGTGTGGGTCGCATCCTGGGACAAAATTGACCTAATTTGCGGGAAATGCTCACCATAACAAGGGACTTTCTATATAGTAGTATGTCACTGATGTCAGCTATGGTCTGTATACCTTGTACATTTAGTAAATAAAGATATTTTTTTATTATTATTATTACCTGTGAGGATTGTATATACTCCCAGATATGGTTATTATCTCTGTGTATATACACTGAGAAGTGGATATCTATATATACACTAAGAAGTGGATATGTGTATATACACAAAAGTGAATATCTCTATATAGTGAGAAGTGGATTATCTCAGTGTATATATACAGAAACGGATATCCTTCTGTATATACACTGAGAAGTGGATATTTCACTGTGTACACCGAGAAGTGGATATCTGTATACATACGCCGAGAAGTGAATGATTAGATTTTGCCACCGAAGTGGCTAGTTTATTGTGCAGGTCATGTCCATCCTGTGGACGGTAGCGCGAGAGCATATGGATACACAAAAGGCCCAGGAACTAGGTCCCAAAGGGTTAACAGGAATACATATGGATTTATATCTACATATCTATAGTTCACTTATCTGTTACAAGCAAATTTAGGAAATTTGCTTAGAATATCTGGTATCTTATTTTCATTAATAAGATATCTTGACATGTCACATAGGTTATTATATTGTCTATCTGTATTCCTCAATAAGTGGACAATTAAGCACATAGTGTTCATATGCCTGACCACATCATTTGCATTTTGATCATCATCTGTGTCTCCCAAACTGCCAAAAGTACTTGTAACCAAGCCTAAGCCTGGCCACTACAACATCAGTCAGGAATGGGAAGTAATCATAAGGACAGAAAAAAAAAATACTGAAATTTAATATTTTTGGATATTTCAGACTTGGAGTGTCGTTGTCCCTGGTGTGGGTACCTATCTTCATGTCCAGAGATGTTAGGAAGACACTGGTCAAGATGCAAGAAGAAACTCTCATATGTGTCATCGATGCAATATGGCGGTGTGGATGAGTACCGTATCATTAGGGAAACTAACTACATCTATGGCCGGGAAACTCGCCTTGGAAATTTCGTCGTACCAGAACGAAAAAAGCAACCTCGGAAAATCCCAAAACTCAACTTGTGGGATTGTTATCCTATGAAGCAAAGTGGGAGTACTCAGGAGTCACTTAAAATTGATGAAGAACCCAAAAACTTTCGAGTGAAGGTCGAAAAACGACGTAGACGTCCTAAAAGTTTAAGATGGTCAGTATCGAAGCTACGACATGTATTTATTTAACCATGATGATTTCTAGGCTCTTGTATACATATTTATCACAATGGGTGGAGTTGAACCTATGGCACGTGCGTCCAAAACATCTGGGCTACACTTCTCCAAGGAGGACTTTGCTAGACCCCAGACACCTCTCCTTGGTTCTGCACTTGTAACACACCCGCTGCTCATCTGTCAGCACAATAAATGGTCAATATTCTTAATATTGTGAAGGGATGATTTTATATTTGCTTGATAGCTCGTTAGATATTAAAATAAACTTTAGATTTATGAATAAAGGATCACTGTTATGGGGAGCGCTAAACCCGCAGGGATTATACATCGCCTGTGGGGGGGAGGGATGGAAGGTATTCAGGCTCAATTCAGGAAACTGGAGCATAGATCCAATTCCCTAGATCAGGAGCTCCTCACCAGCGTCAAGGAACTTCCCTTGAGGGCTATGACTTAAGGAAGAAATTAGACAAGCGTAGCAATACAAGTTGTGATGTATTACAAGGGAAAGCTTTGAGAATTACAGTAGTTGTGTGAACTATTAAGATTAAGTTTATTTTTCCAAGTTAAAGTTGGCTTTGTTGATTTTTTATATTTTATTACAATCACGAGGATGAGCTAAAACAAGAGTAATGAAGTTTGAATCAAGGGTTACACCCATTCCTTAGATCAAGAACCTTCAACAAGCATCAAGACCCCCCTTGAAAAGTACAATATTTCATATAATTTTAAATTATTGTTTACCCCCAAAGGAGGATCCTGGATGCTGGCGAGGAGCTCTTGGCCCAAGAAACTTTACTTGTCCTTCCCTTTAAGCCTAATTCCTTCCCATTTCATCTCAGGCACTATGTTGAATTTCAGTAAGATACGAATGTGAGCTATGTTAATTTTGCATGAAAAGTATTGTAATATGGTAGTATTTAAATGATGGCTGAGGTTTCAGGATGTCTTAGCATTTACTTTGTTTATAAAGTGTCATATTGTATTGAGAAAATCTATAAATTCTTTGTCCACTTGGTCTGTATTCTTTTGTCAAAATAGAATTTTAGTTTGCCATTATATTTGTCTGTATAAAGTTCCTTTAACTGTATCTGTGGAGTGAGGGTAAACAAAATTTAATTCCAGAGAAGAGAATACGTAAACGTACTTAAGGGAAAACTCGGGATCCTCGCTGTAGCTGTTTATATATATTGTGGAAAATTGCATTTATCTGAATGTAACTCATTATGTACATAACAGTAAATGATAACAAAGATAATTATTATTTATCAAAGTTACATTGACAAGTAAGAATTTGGGACACCTAGGTCACAAAAATGTCCCCCTTCGATACCTACAACTGTCATATCCACAAGTTGCTCTAGACCTATTAATTACAAATGAAATATGTATCACCAGGAATTCTGGTAAATATGTAATTTGTGGACTGTATATTAAATTAATAAAGGATTATATATATACAAATTTACATAACAGAAGGAGAATATCTTAAAATCACTCACCAATTTGACTGGAGATTAAGTTGTATCATATCTAACTCACATCGACACCATGCCTAACCCTTCTAGGGTAGGGTAGGTGCCTGAGCCTGAGCTTACAGCTCACTGGACTGTCATTCCCATTAGCCCCCTTGTGGCGGGGATGACAGACCAGAGAGGCCTAGCTTGTGGCTAGGCCTGGGGACAGTTGGTCCCAAAGATGAGGAGGTACTTGTGCCTCCTCCCATGGGAGACTTAGGTCTCAGACACTCCCTAGAGGGAGCCAAGGCCGGGCCACCACTTGGAAAAGGCCCGGGCCGGGAGAATACCGGCGAATCTTTAATAATAATAATAAAAATATCTAACTCCTGTCTAAAATTTATGAAGAAACTGGCCAGAATCTAACATAAAATAAGACACTTAGCTGGAGTAATATCCTGTTTCCGTCTAATTAGAGTCTTGTCCTTTCGCCTGATATCTCAAATTATTCAGGAATGCACATCCAACAATTTCGCCTCCTATTTGAGAGGTGTCAGCCCAATTTTTACCTCTAGAGCACGAAAAATTCTTCCCATTATTCACTAACGTTTGTGTCCAATTCAAACAACAATGGCGAGTCTCTTCTGCGCAGGCACAGGCTTCCCATTTTTTATGACAAATTTTTATTAAATACAGTATGTTACACTAATTTACATAAAATATACACTGTATTTTTTCTGGAAAATACATTATTTTCCACATATATAATTATATTCACTGGAAGGCTCTGAGCCTGCAGACTACAAAAATAAGCTTATTTCTTTGCAAAGGTTACAATGTGTGTTTACATTTCATAATTTGATTGGTACAAATAAGTACACTACTATATCTATATCTTCCAGCTCCTGCACCCAACATCTTGCTCCTGGGGGATTTCAACTTAAGGCACCTAAAATGGAGGAATATAGCAAATAATATTGTTGCAGTAATAACACCAGGAGGCAACTCTGATGAAAACTCACACTCACACGAGCTTTTAAATCTCTGCACAAAATTCAATTTAATCCAGCAAATAATAGAGCCTACTATGATGACACTCTTCAGGTCACTTGTTCTATCTAGGCTGGAATATTGCTGCACACTAACAGCACCTTTCAAGGCAGGTGAAATTGCCGACCTAGAAAATGTACAGAGAACTTTCACGGTGCGCATAACGGAGATAAAACACCTCAATTATTGGGAGCGCTTGAGGTTCCTAAACCTGTATTTCCTGGAACGCAGGAGGGAGAGATACATGATTATATACACCTGGAAAATCCTAGAGGGACTAGTACCGAACTTGCACACGAAAATCACTCACTACGAAAGCAAAAGACTTGGCAGACGATGCACCATCCCCCCAATGAAAAGCAGGGGTGTCACTAGCACGTTAAGAGACCATACAATAAGTGTCAGGGGCCCGAGACTGTTCAACTGCCTCCCAGCACACATAAGGGGGATTACCAACAGACCCCTGGCAGTCTTCAAGCTGGCACTGGACAAGCACCTAAAGTCAGTTCCGGATCAGCCGGGCTGTGGCTCGTACGTTGGTTTGCGTGCAGCCAGCAGCAACAGCCTGGTAGATCAGGCTCTGATACACCAGGAGGCCTGGTCACAGACCGGGCCGCGGGGGCGTTGACCCCCGGAACTCTCTCCAGGTAAACTCCAGGTAAACTAGACTGGAGAATACACTAGACCTCATCTTCACTAACAATGATGATCTGATAAGAAATGTCACCATATCAAAAACAATATACTCAGATCACAACATAATTGAGGTTCAGACATGTATGCGTGGAGCCCCAGACCGACATAATGAGACTAGTCACGAGGGAGCATTCACCAAATTAAACTTCAATAACAAAAAAAAAAAAAAAAAAAGTGGGACCAAGTAAACCAAGTCCTAACCGATATAAGCTGGGAAGATACACTAAGCAACACAGACCCCAACTTATGCCTAGAACAGATTAACTCTGGGGCACTCGATGTATGCACAAGGCTTATTCCTCTAAGAAAAAGGAGGAGTAGATGTAAAATAGAAAGAGACAGGCGCTCCCTTTACAGGCGACGGAAAAAGAATAACAGAGCGGCTAAAAGAGGTCAATATATCTGAAATGCGTAGGGAGACACTGGTCAGAGAAATAGCAAGCATCGAACTTAAGCTAAAAGAATCCTTTAGGAGTCAGGAATCGCGGGAAGAACTAAAAGCCATAAATGAAATCGAAAGAAACCCAAAGTATTTCTTCTATGCCAAATCAAAATCGAGAACAACGTCCAGTATTGGGCCCCTACTTAAACAAGATGGGTCCTACACAGATGACAGCAAGGAAATGAGTGAGCTACTCAAGTCCAAATATGACTCAGTTTTTAGCAAGCCGCTAACCAGACTGAGAGTCGAAGATCAAAATGAATTTTTTATGAGAGAGCCACAAAATTTGATTAACACAAGCCTATCCGATGTTATCCTGACGCCAAATGACTTCGAACAGGCGATAAATGACATGCCCATGCACTCTGCCCCAGGGCCAGACTCATGGAACTCTGTGTTCATCAAGAACTGCAAGAAGCCCCTATCACGCGCCTTTTCCATTCTATGGAGAGAGAGCATGGACACGGGGGTCGTCCCACAGTTACTAAAAACAACAGACATAGCCCCACTCCACAAAGGGGGCAGTAAAGCAACAGCAAAGAACTACAGACCAATAGCACTAACATCCCATATCATAAAAATCTTTGAAAGGGTCCTAAGAAGCAAGATCACCACCCATCTAGAAACCCATCAGTTACACAACTCAGGGCAACATGGGTTTAGAACAGGTCGCTCCTGTCTGTCTCAACTATTGGATCACTACGACAAGGTCCTAAATGCACTAGAAGACAAAAAGAATGCAGATGTAATATATACAGACTTTGCAAAAGCCTTCGACAAGTGTGACCATGGCGTAATAGCGCACAAAATGCGTGCTAAAGGAATAACAGGAAAAGTCGGTCGATGGATCTATAATTTCCTCACTAACAGAACACAGAGAGTAGTCGTCAACAGAGTAGTCCGAGGCAGCTACGGTGAAAAGCTCTGTTCCACAAGGCACAGTACTCGCTCCCATCTTGTTCCTCATCCGCATATCCGACATAGACAAGGATGTCAGCCACAGCACCTTGTCTTCCTTTGCAGATGACACCCGAATCTGCATGACAGTGTCTTCCATTGCAGACACTGCAAGGCTCCAGGCGGACATCAACCAAATCTTTCAGTGGGCTGCAGAAAACAATATGAAGTTCAACGATGAGAAATTTCAATTACTCAGATATGGTAAACATGAGGAAATTAAATCTTCATCAGAGTACAAAACAAATTCTGGCCACAAAATAGAGCGAAACACCAACGTCAAAGACCTGGGAGTGATTATGTCAGAGGATCTCACCTTCAAGGACCATAACATTGTATCAATCGCATCTGCTAGAAAAATGACAGGATGGATAATGAGAACCTTCAAAACTAGGGAGGCCAAGCCCATGATGACACTCTTCAGGTCACTTGTTCTATCTAGGCTGGAATACTGCTGCACACTAACTGCACCTTTCAAGGCAGGTGAAATTGCCGACCTAGAAAATGTACAGAGAACTTTCACGGCGCGCATAACGGAGATAAAACATCTCAATTACTGGGAGCGCTTGAGGTTCCTAAACCTGTATTCCCTGGAACGCAGGAGGGAGAGATACATGATTATATACACCTGGAAAATCCTAGAGGGACTAGTACCGAACTTGCACACGAAAATCACTCACTACGAAAGCAAAAGACTTGGCAGACGATGCACCATCCCCCCAATGAAAAGCAGGGGTGTCACTAGCACGTTAAGAGACCATACAATAAGTGTCAGGGGCCCGAGACTGTTCAACTGCCTCCCAGCACACATAAGAGGGATTACCAACAGACCCGTGGCAGTCTTCAAGCTGGCACTGGACAAGCACCTAAAGTCAGTTCCTGATCAGCCGGGCTGTGGCTCGTACGTTGGTTTGCGTGCAGCCAGCAGCAACAGCCTGGTTGATCAGGCGCTGATCCACCAGGAGGCCTGGTCACAGACCGGGCCGCGGGGGCGTTGACCCCCGAAACTCTCTCCAGGTAAACTCCAGGTAAACTCCAGAAAGTTTATACGAGTTTTGATCCATTATAGTAGTCCTGGGATCATCTTGAGTTTCTCAGCATAATGAAAAAATTGTTCATATAAATAGCAGACCTTATCAATGTCAACAGTGCTACCATTGTCCATGAGTTTTGTAAGTGCACTTCCAGAGCCGGGTCACCATATGGAGAAGACCCGGGCCGGAAGTACCGGCAAACCTCTAATGAATGAATGAATGAAGTGCACTTCCAGTTGTAAGGCCTCGTGGGAGTCTTCGTAAACTCAGAGCATGACGCTGTTTATGTGTGAATGTATGATAGGTGACACCACCACTCACATTCCCTCCACTAACATTACACGCAACACTACAGCTCTCATCACCAACGCCACTACCAACATTGTGTTCATTACATTTATCAACAGTATTGTATTCAACATTAATGTCTATGTGGTTAACCTCATCACACTCTGCACCACCACTTATATTACGCTCATCACTATTACTAACATTATAGACACCACCGCTCTCATCACACTCTTCACCACCACTTATATTACGCTCATCACTATTACTAACATTATAGACACCACCGCTCTCATCACACTCTTCACCACCACTTATATTACGGTCATCACTATTACTAACATCATAGACACCATTGCCTTTATTGTGATGCTCACTATAGTTATCAACACAAGTATTATATTCGTCATTACTGTAATTAAGAACACCACCACCACCTTGTTCAGCAGCCTTACACTTGCTTTCACAAATTGTGACAATCTTGTTATTGGTACACTCTACACATCTTTCCTTGTGTTGTTCAAGTTGTTGTTTCAGGAGAAATTGTTGTGTTTCCAGTACTTTTATGCGCGACATCAGATTGTATACCACAGGAGCAAGACTTGGAACATCTGGAGACGTGAAGTCCCGGTCAGCTGAGCTCATTGGCTGACTGTCAGCTGACTCAGCTAGGCTGGTATTGACAGCCGACGTGATGGAGGTCTGTTGACGTGCTCCCCAGGTGAGGTGCTCAACCCCATTGTCTGAGGGCAGGCATGAGCCAGTATCCATACCCGAGGTACCTGGTAGTCCTGGGGGGTCATAATGAGGGGGACAGGGTGAAGTGCGGTTGGCTGTGATGCGATCAGCCCTCACACTGCAGTCAGCATGAGCTGCTGTGACTCCTGAGGTCTTACAATTGATAAATTGTTTAGCAACAGTCTGTTGCTGTTTGATCATATCATAACACCGTTCAGAAGGATGAGCATTGGCACACACTGCACACCAGTGTGACTTAGATGGGCATTTCCTGGCAATGTGGCCCCAGCGTTGACACTTATAACATCGACGTTGAGGAGGTCTGTACAATGCAATGTAATAGCGTCTGTTGAGGGCTGCGCGGGAGTGAATATAGCGTGGCAGAGTCCCCTGGCCAGTCCACTCAGCTAATATCAGACCGTTGGAAAGTCGACGAGGGCTTGCAACTTGCTCTGACGCCAGATATTGAGGATTCAAGTGCTTGTTGACGTTGTAGATGACAATAAGCACTTTAGGTACCCTTGGTGGGGCAGCTCGGAGTTTGATGTTGGCATATTCGCAAGTGAGAAGTTTGTCTATAAATGCTGAATCATTAGGCACAAAGACGTAGTTATCCTCATCGCGGACAAACTTGATCGTTTTCTCATGATTGTTTACACTAGCTTCGAAAAACCAGTTAAACTTGGTCTCTTGATCAGTGTTGTTAGGGAAATCTAACCTGACAGCTTTGGGAGGGTGTGCGCCCACTGTATTGCTTTCAGCAAGCTTTCTCTGGAAGCCTCGTTCTTTTTTCCGAGCCTGTTTACTAAAATATGTTTCAAATCTGCCTTCACCATCATCTACGTCAACACCATCAGCTATACTCATAGCTGACAGGAGTTTCACACTGGCGATGGGCTAAAGGATAACGGTGAATAGAAGGGACAAGGAAGGGATATTCACTTCGCTAGACACAGGCAATATGGGTGTAGTGGCCTGCGGGTCGCAGTGCGATTTTCAAGGTCATTCAGTGGGCCCACAGTCGTCTCGAGAGTTACCAACACTGTACTACTTGTTAATTACTCCAAACCCGCAGCACTTAACACATCTAGCACACGTGTCTTGGAGTGACAGACAAATTTTCACTACATAAGAACTAGTTCTCACAACACCGAAGGTACGGCCGGAACACTGTAGAACGTTCACAAAGGCAGGCTTGGAGCGCTGTTTAGCCTGGATCAGCTAAACTCGCCCTTATCCCATATGTAGATAATGGCGACGAGTTAAGGGATACCGGTGAATAGGAAAGTCGAGGAAGGGACATTCACCTCACTAGACACACGCAGTATGGGTGTAAGTGGCATGCGGGTCTTATAGTGCCATTTTCAAGGTCACCCAGCAGGCCAGACATTCCTCACTCATTTTAAGCCTACGTAGGTACTGATGGCAGCACAATGTCCTAAGTCAGTGAAATCCACTCGTGCAAATAGTTACAAAAAATCTGCAGCACTTAACACTTCTAGCACAAACTTACTATGTTTATAGGTGAACCTCTGGCATGTCCCACTTAAAAAGTCAGTACTGCAATGCTCGTTAAGTTGTTCTTAACTAAGCCACTACAGGAAACACTGATATGCCAGCAGCACTGTAGAACGTATACGTAGACATGCTGGGATGAAATGAATCTGCAGATTCTCAGAGCAGACAGAACCCAGTCCCTAACTCAGGAAACAACTGAGATGGAGTAACCTCAGTGCCAAATCACCGTCGCTTATGAGGCACACTAGCTGAACTGTCCAGAACAGTGCTTGAGCAGCATATGCTGCAACAATGAAGAATCAATTTCCCTTCGGGAGCCAGAGACGGGTCATCTCAAGATTAAGACCCGTGCCAGGACCCTGATCTTGGCGAACATTATACATACATAAATCCTTTTCGTTAGTGACTTTGTAAATGGTCCAAGTTAGACCAAAACGTCGACGTAAGCTCCTCTCTTCCATGTGCGGATTATTTGTGTATTGTTCCAGTCACAGTATTGTGCCTTTTTTTATTTAACAACAAATAATGTGGAGACCTAGAAATTTGCACTACCCTGAAGACTGGACTTGGGTGTCAAATTTTAAATCAGCTTCTGGGATAATGTTTAGTATTTTAGGTGAACATGAGACAATTTGTTACATTGGTTAGTCTTTATTTCAGTACATGTTTCATAGCATCTTATGATTCATTTTTTGTTAGAAGGTTATAGATATTTTGGTAGTATCAATGAATTCGGTATTATTACATTCCTGGGAAGTACTAAACCCAAATGGGCTATACAGTGACTGGGAAGTGATGATAATCAGTTTTGAGCCGAGATTATAATTGCTGTATATGAAGAGGCACTAAATCTGGAAGGATCGTGCAGCCCTTCACTATCACCAAAACCCACTCACCATAAGTCATAAATTCTTACATGTATTATTTTGTAAACCCATACAGCACTGTGCCAATGCTTATAGATTCCTACTTAGCCACCACAATTTTTTTATTATTATTATCACACTGGCTGATTCCCACCAAGACAGGGTGGCCCAAAAAAGAAAAACTTTCACCATCATTCACTCCATCACTGTCTTGCCAGAAGGGTGCTTTACACTACAGTTTTTAAACTGCAACATTACCACCCCTCCTTCAGAGTGCAGGCACTGTACTTCCCATCTCCAGGACTCAAGTCCGGCCTGCCGGTTTCCCTGAACCCCTTCATAAATGTTACTTTGCTCACACTCCAACAGCACGTCAAGTATTAAAAACCATTCGTCTCCATTCACTCCTATCAAACACGCTCACGCACGCCTGCTGGAAGTCCAAGCCCCTTGCACACAAAACCTCCTTTACCCCCTCCCTCCAACCTTTCCTAGGCCGACCCCTACCCCGCCTTCCTTCCACTACAGACTGATACACTCTTGAAGTCATTCTGTTTCGCTCCATTCTCTCTACATGTCCGAACCACCTCAACAACCCTTCCTTAGCCCTGTGGACAACAGTTTTGGTAATCCCGCACCTCCTCCTAACTTCCAAACTACGAATTCTCTGCATTATATTCACACCACACATTGCCCTCAGACATGACATCTCCACTGCCTCCAGCCTTCTCCTCACTGCAACATTCATCACCCATGCTTCACACCCATATAAGTGTTGGTAAAACTATACTCTCATACATTCCCCTCTTTGCCTCCAAGGACAAAGTTCTTTGTCTCCACAGACTCCTAAGTGCACCACTCACCCTTTTCCCCTCATCAATTCTATGATTCACCTCATCCTTCATAGACTCATCCGCTGACACGTCCACTCCCAAATATCTGAATACATTCACCTCCTCCATACTCTCTCCCTCCAATCTGATATCCAATCTTTCATCACCTAATCTTTTTGTTATCCTCATAACCTTACTCTTTCCTGTATTCACTTTTAATTTTCTTCTTTTGCACACCCTACCAAATTCATCCACCAATCTCTGCAACTTCTCTTCAGAATCTCCCAAGAGCACAGTGTCATCAGCAAAGAGCAGCTGTGACAACTCCCACTTTATGTGTGATTCTTTATCTTTTAACTCCACGCCTCTTGTCAAGACCCTCGCATTTACTTCTCTTACAACCCCATCTATAAATATATTAAACAACCACGGTGACATCACACATCCTTGTTTAAGGCCTACTTTTACTGGGAAATAATTTCCCTCTTTCCTATGTACTCTAACTTGAGCCTCACTATCCTCGTAAAAACTCTTCACTGCTTTCAGTAACCTACCTCCTACACCATACACCTGCAACATCTGCCACATTGCCCCCCTATCCACCCTGTCATACGCCTTTTCCAAATCCATAAATGCCACAAAGACCTCTTTAGCCTTATCTAAATACTGTTCACTTATATGTTTCACTGTAAACACCTGGTCCACACACCCCCTACCTTTCCTAAAGCCTCCTTGTTCATCTGCTATCCTATTCTCCGTCTTACTTTTAATTCTTTCAATAATAACTCTACCATACACTTTACCAGGTATACTCAACAGACTTACCCCCTATAATTTTTGCATTCTCTTTTGTCCCCGTTGCCTTTATACAAAGGAGCTATGCATGCTCTCTGCCAATCCCTAGGTACCTTACCCTCTTCCATACATTTATTAAATAATTGCACCAACCACTCCAAAACTATATCCCCACCTGCTTTTAACATTTCTATCTTCATCCCATCAATCCCGGCTGCCTTACCCCCTTTCATTTTACCTACTGCCTCACGAACTTCACCCACACTCACAACTGGCTCTTCCTCACTCCTACTAGATGTTATTCCTCCTTGCCCTATACACGAAATCACAGCTTCCCTATCTTCATCAACATTTAACAATTCCTCAAAATATTCCCTCCATCTTCCCAATACCTCTAACTCTCCATTTAATAACTCTCCTCTCCTATTTTTAACTGACAAATCCATTTGTTCTCTAGGCTTCCTTAACTTGTTAATCTCACTCCAAAACTTTTTCTTATTTTCAACAAAATTTGTTGATAACATCTCACCCACTCTCTCATTTGCTCTCTTTTTACATTGCTTCACCACTCTCTTAACCTCTCTCTTTTTCTCCATATACTCTTCCCTCCTTGCATCACTTCTACTTTGTAAAAACTTCTCATATGCTAACTTTTTCTCCCTTACTACTCTCTTTACATCATTCCACCAATCGCTCCTCTTCCCTCCCGCACCCACTTTCCTGTAACCACAAACTTCTGCTGAACACTCTAACACTACATTTTTTAAACCTACCCCATACCTCTTCGACCCCATTGCCTATGCTCTCATTAGCCCATCTATCCTCCAATAGCTGTTTATATCTTTCCCTAACTGCCTCCTCTTTTAGTTTATAAACCTTCACCTCTCTCTTCCCTGATGCTTCTATTCTCCTTGTATCCCATCTACCTTTTACTCTCAGTGTAGCTACAACTAGAAAGTGATCTGATATATCTGTGGCCCCTCTATAAACATGTACATCCTGAAGTCTACTCAACAGTCTTTTATCTACCAATACATAATCCAACAAACTACTGTCATTTCGCCCTACATCATATCTTGTATACTTATTTATCCTCTTTTTCTTAAAATATGTATTACCTATAACTAAACCCCTTTCTATACAAAGTTCAATCAAAGGGCTCCCATTATCATTTACACCTGGCACCCCAAACTTACCTACCACACCCTCTCTAAAAGTTTCTCCTACTTTAGCATTCAGGTCCCCTACCACAATTACTCTCTCACTTGGTTCAAATTATTATTATTATAATCAAGGGGGAAGCGCTAAACCCGGAGGATTATACAGCGCCTAAGGGGGTAATGTGGAAGGCATTCAGGCTTAATTCGGTGAACTGGAGCACAGATCCAATTCCCTAAATCAAGAGCCCCTCACCAACATCAAGGAACCTTCCTTGAGGGGACTTGGTTCAAAGGCTCCTAAACATTCACTTAACATCTCCCAAAATCTCTCTCTCTCCTCTGCATTCCTCTCTTCTCCAGGTGCATACACGCTTATTATGACCCACTTCTCGCATCCAACCTTTACTTTAATCCACATAATTCTTGCATTTACACATTCATATTCTCTTTTCTCCTTCCATAACTGATCATTCAACATTACTGCTACCCCTTCCTTTGCTCTAACTCTCTCAGATACTCCAGATTTATTCCCATTTATTTCCCCCCACCGAAACTCCCCTACCCCCTTCAGCTTTGTTTTGCTTAGGGCCAGGACATCCAAGTTCTTATCATTCATAACATCAGCAATCATCTGTTTCTTGTCACCTGCACTACATCCACGCACATTCAAGCATCCCAGTTTTATAAAGTTTTTCTTCTTCTCTTTTTTAGTAAATGTCTACAGGAGAAGGGGTTACTAGCCCATTGCTCCCGGCATTTTAGTCGCCTACGGAGGAAAGATTCTTTTCCACTTCCCCATGGACAACAGAAGAAATAAAGAACAAGAGCTATGTAGAAAAAGGAGAAAAACCTAGATGTATGTATATATATATGCATGTGCATGTCTGTGAAGTGTGACCAAAGTGTAAGTTGGAGTAGCAAGATATCCCTGTTATCTAGTGTGTTTATGAGACAGAAAAAGACACCAGCAATCCTACCATCATGCAAAACAGTTACAGGTTTCTGTTTCACAGTCATCTGGCAGGACGGTAGTATTTCCCTGGGTGGTTGCTGTCTACCAACCTACTACCTACCAGATCTTAATACTAGATCTTAATACCAGATCTTAATACTAGAGCTGTATGGCTTGGTAAAGGTTTAACGCTTCCTTCTGAATATAATAATAACACGAAATGCTAGTTCTGCTGTTTTTATAGTACAGGAAGGCCTGCTTATACAGCAGGTTAGGCTCTGGGCTACTATTGTAAAGTGAAACAGGCTTTTTTTTCCTTTCTTTTCTTTTTCTTTTTCAAATGCATATAAAAGCCTGACAGCATGTTTACAGTACCATATGTTAAGCGAGCAATAGAGCTAGGCCTAAAAAGTGCATATACAGTACAAACATTACTTACCTTAAATTATTATTATCATGGGGAAGAGCTAAACCCATAGGATTATACAGCTACTTACCTTAAAATATTTTTCATCCTTATCTTATAATGAGTGGTGCATATATTTATTGCAGAAAGTCTGAATTAATGAAGAATTGGCATAACTGAAAACCACTATATTAGCGAAATGCCGTAAAGTTAAGGGCTGTGAAGCGGGGGCCCTCCTGTACTTGTATAGTGTGCTGTTAATCAGTTTAATATCCTTATTTCTACGTGTACAAGGTACACAGGCAAGGCTGACAATGACACTGTTATATAGAAAGCTGCTTGTTATGCAGAGCATTTCAGGCAAATTAGGTCAATTTTGACCCACAATGTGACCCACACCAGTCGGCTAACACCCAGGTACCCATTTTACTGATAGGTAAGTAGGGACAACAAGTGTAAGGAAACACGCCCAATGCTTCCACCCTTGCCGGAAATCGAACCACGGACCCTCAGCTTGTGAAGCGAGAGCTATGCCTACCTAGCCACAAGGTCTGATTTACAGAATACTTCTCTAAGTAGATTAGCCATTATTAGTAACTTTTATTATTACTCATGGGAAGCAGTAAATCTGTATATAGCATACAGTACCTGGAGAATGGCAGACAAAAGTTTTATCCAAGGAAGGAGAAAACTGCAATTATCTGGAAAAGTTCCTTATCAGATGAATTGGAATTACCTTCCTTTCCCTTGATCATAGCTGATTGCTTCCCATTGCCCAGCTGTTGAATAAACCCTATAGTTTTAGTGCTTCCCCATGACTATAATAACAATTACTTAGATCAAGAGACCTTTAAGTGGGGAAGCTCCTAAAATGTAAAAATCAATATAGTTTTGTACAAATTATTATAATCAAAACTAAGTGCTAAACCCCCAAAGGTCATACAACAGTTTTTGTACAAAGTAAAAATGTTATATACTGTTGATAATATAAATTGACAGTTAATATACGATGCTAAACATTTATTACAGTTGACGTTTCATTGTTTTTTTAACACATTGGCCGTTACCCACCAAGGTAGGGTAGTCCAAAAAAGGAAAACTTTCACCGTCATTCACTCCATCACTGTCTTGCCAGAGGTGCGCCTGTACTACAGTTATAAAACTGCAACATTAACACCCCTCCTTCAGAGATCAGGCACTGTACTTCCCATCTCCAGGACTCGAGTCCGGCCTGCCGGTTTCCCTGAATCCCTTCATAAATGTACCTTGCTCATACTCCAACAGCACATTTAAGTCCTAAAAACCATTTGTCTCCATTCGCTCCTTCCTTCCTAGGTCGACCCCTACCCCACCTTCCCTCCACTACAGATTATACACTCAGTCATTCTATTTTGTTCCACCACCTCTACATGTCCAAATCACCTCAACAACCCCTACTGAGCCCTCTGGATAATAGTTTTCATAATCCCACACCTACTCCTAATTTTCAAACTACGAATTCTCTGCATTATATTCACACCATACATTGCCCTCAGACACGACATCTCCACTGCCTCCAGCCTTCTCCTTGTTGCAACTTTCACCACCCATCCTTCACACCCATATAAGAGCGTTAGTATAACTATACTCTCGTACAATACCCTCTTGGCTTCCATGGACAAAGTTCTTTTGGCTCCACAGACTACTCAGTACACCACTCGCCTTTTTCCCCTCAATTCTATGATTCACCTCATCTTTCATAAACCCATCTGCTGGCACATCCACTCATTATTATTATTATTAAAATCAAAAAGAAGCGCTAAGCCACAAGGGCTATACAGCGCTGCAGGGTAGGGCATCCACTCTTTAAATATCTGGATACATTCACCTCCTCCATGCTCTCTCCTTCCAGTGATATCCAATATTTTACCTATTTTTTTTTTTCTTCATCACCTTACTCTTTCCTATAGTATTCACTTTTCTTCTTTTACATACCCTACTAAATTCATCCACCAACCTCTGCAACTTCTCTTCAGAATCTTTCAAAAGCAGTGTGTTATCAGCAAATTATTATTATAATCATAAAGAAGCACTAAGCCACAAGGGCTATACAGCTTAACTTTTCAGAATGATCCTAAAGGATTTATTTTTATTGTAGATACTAGCACCTTTGACATGTGGTAACACATTATATTTTTATATACATATAAAATTAAGGAACATACGTACATTTTTAAAATATATCGTTTCAGCAATACTTCATTATTTTAATTGCAAATCTGCACAGTAAAATTTATCTGTATTACGTATTTACTGTTTACCTAAATATAAAAATTTTGTTCTTAATTTTAAGTGGGTATAAAACTGTGACAGTAAAAACCTACTTGGTTTGTTTATTAAGTTTAAAGCCTATTAGGTTCATTAGGGTCACTGAGGCTATAGGTTAGCTGTACACTAGTAATAAAGGGTAATTAAATCAAGGTTCATTATTATAATCAAGGGGAAGCGCTAAACCCGGAGGATTATACAGCGCCTGGGGGGGGGGGATGTGGAAGGCATTCAGGCTTAACTCAGGGAACTGGAGCACAGTTCCAATTCCCTAAATCAAGAGCCCCTCACCAACATCAAGGAATCTTCCATGAGGGGTAAACACCTTATAGTATACATGCATAGTCTTAATACAGTTTCCTACTTTCAGAGTTGCGATGGTATTTTATTAGTCAAGTGGTTCCGGAGAAGGGTCTTTAGTTTTATAACCAGTTCCATACAGCTTTTGGTTATATAGATTATTATTCTAATCAAAAAAAAAGCACTAAGCCACAAGGGCTCTACAGCTTGGTTATATAGAAAGAGTCCTTTTCCTGGTTTATTGGTCCACCACATTATTATAATCAAAAAGAAGCGCTAAGCCACAAGGGCTATACAGCTACTACTACTATTGCCTTGCTTCACTCCCCTTTCTGTCTCTTGTGCCACTACTTCTCCACTTTTCTTCCTCTGTCCCCCTCTCCTATATATACTGGCTCCCTCACCTTCATATGTTAGTGTTATTAGTCAGTGATCCAAGTCAGACTAAATCATCACGATGGCATCAAATGACTGAAAAAGTGCACAACAGAAATCGGTACAAATTATTAGGGAAAATTCTAGCGTGATTTGAAAGATTGCATGCTGTATAGCCCTTGTGGTTTAGCGCTTCTTTTTTATTATAACAATGAAAGACTGCATGCAACAGACAGTAGTCAATCAAAAACAGCAGCAGCAGCAAACCAATGCCTGCATCCTGAAGATAAGCCAGTAACAGAAGTTGTCAGTATGAGCACAATACCAAAATAGCAAGAAAAGAAAATCAATAGCCTCGAGATCCTGGTAACGTGCTGACAGTCTAACGAGAAATCACAGTAACCAGGAGGAAGTGCCCGCTTCTCATGATGGCAGGATATTCTGTAGATTAACGGTATGGAGGCAGATGGTAGCAGGGAGTTCATCTCCAGGTAGAGACATCTCATGTACCGACCACATTAGTAACACATTCACGGGGGAGCGATAAATCTGCAAGTCGTACAACACCTGAGGAAATGAAGGCATTCAGGTTCAATCCATGGAAGGAAAAAGTAGGTCCAATTCCATAGATCAAGAGCCCCTCACAGACATCAAGTGTCCATTTAACCCTTAAACTGTAAACATAGATTACGTTTGTACCACTAGCGCTCCAACCGTAAATCTGTTTTATTTTTCCTGCCTTCAAATTTGGCACAAATGGCCTGAGATGCCTGGTCAGTATAGACTGGATCTTAACACTCGGTGTGTGCAGTATTAAAAAAAAAATCTGGGACCACTTAGTACCTTGTGGGAGCACCAGTTCAATTGAGTGCCATCTAGAGCAAATAGCATAGCAAACACCAGGGATTCACTGATGTCATGTCATATTAACACTCCCTTTTTATGAGGAAAGTGATGTTGACCCCAGAGTTTAGTGGCTTTGAGATGGAAGTGGCCACAAGTGATGGAGGAAATATGAAAAACCTCAATAATAAACTGTGCAACATTTGTGCAACATCCTTTCATTTGATACCACTGATAGTGTCATCCTGCCAGAATGTCCTATAACCTATGCACTAAGTAAAGAGAGCATTCTGGAACGTGTAATGCGTATTCGGCCGGCTGGCTGGCTGGCTCTGTCTGTCTGTATCTGTCTCAGTGCTTGTAGATATAAGGCATAATAAGCATGACTGGCCAGTAATACACATTTTTTACTTGGTCAGGAATGAGACATGACTTTGCATCGTGTGTAATACTTGTTGGTTTACGAGCCGCTCTCTGAGACAGACAACCAGACGTAAAGACACACACACAGGTAGACAGAAAGACATAAGCAGAGCTAGACAGACATGTTTGTAACAGTGAAAACAAAGCCAGGGTTCCCTGGAGCAGTGCATGTTCATCAAGTGTCATTCCACTGCTGCACTGTCAGCAGTTTAGTGGCACTCATCTTAACACCATGCTTCAAGGAGTTTCATATATACTTCAGCATCTCTAAATCATTGCTGAGACCTATAAATACTTTGTGTGTTTCTGGGTAACAGTAAATGACCAAGACAGGTGAAAATGTTCACCTGTCTGTGTTTGTGACTATTTGAGTACTATTTCAGGACCTAATATTAGTGCCAGAACAAAGATTGGCTATGAAATCACAAGAACTACTATAAATTGTAATTATTTATTTTTATTTTTTTTTTTATTATCACACTGGCCGATTCCCACCAAGGCAGGGTGGCCCGAAAAAGAAAAACTTTCACCATCATTCACTCCATCACTGTCTTGCCAGAAGGGTGCTTTACACTACAGTTTTTAAACTGCAACATTAACACCCCTCCTTCAGAGTGCAGGCACTGTACTTCCCATCTCCAGGACTCAAGTCCGGCCTGCCGGTTTCCCTGAACCCCTTCATAAATGTTACTTTGCTCACACTCCAACAGCACGTCAAGTATTAAAAACCATTTGTCTCCATTCACTCCTATCAAACACGCTCACGCATACCTGCTGGAAGTCCAAGCCCCTCGCACACAAAACCTCCTTTACCCCCTCTCTCCAACCTTTCCTAGGCCGACCCCTACCCCGCCTTCCTTCCACTACAGACTGATACACTCTTGAAGTCATTCTGTTTCGCTCCATTCTCTCTACATGTCCGAACCACCGAACATAAAAATTTTATAAATTAAAATAAAAAACGAGAAAAAAAGGAACATCGGCAACACTTCTGCAAGCAGCAGGGCTCAATGTTGCTGTCAGGCGAGCATCCAGCGTCAACTTCATGGTCTTATATCTCGGTAAGTACTGATCCTAAATTTTTTTTTTTTTTAGTCTTATTACACACAGAAAATTGCCCTCTTTAATTTAAAACTTTTTTTTTTTTTTTCAAAATGTTCGGAGCGCTGGCAGTGAAAACAGATCTATATTTGGACAGTTTAACGGTTAAAAAGTGTTGTCCAAAACATTTCAACACTAAGTCATTGGTCAAATTCATGGTTTACCTATTTAATACTTTCCTCAATATTCTTTTTCTTTCTTTCAACACACCGGTCTTATCCCACCGAGGCGGAGTGGCCCAAAAGGAAAACGAAAGTTTCTTTTACATTTAGTAATACATACAGGAGAAGGGGTTACTAGCCCCTTGCTCCCGGCATTTTAGTTGCCTCTTACAACACGCATGGCTTACGGAGGAAGAATTCTATTCCACTTCCCCATGGAGATAAGAGGAAACAAACAAGAACAAGAACTAGAAAGAAAATAGAAGAAAACCCAGAGGGGTGTGTATATACACCTACCATCCGACTTACGACCGAGTTCGGTTCCGAGAAACCGGTCGTAAGTCAAACTTTACTACTGAATATCAACAAAACATTTTTGTAATGGCTATTTTATTGTTTTATTTTGGTATTTCATGTTTTACTTTACTTTTTATGTTGTTAGTACTGTATTTTATAATGTAAGGTTTAGGATAAACACCGTGTACAACACAAATAGTTGTTTAATTCCCAGAAATTTGGCATAAAAAACACGGTCGTAAGTCGAGTGGTCGTAAGTCGAGCAGGTCGTAAGTCGGAAGGTAGGTGTATATGATTGTATGTGTAGTGTGACTTAAGTAAGTAGAAGTAGCAAGACATACCTGAAATCTTGCATGTTTATGAGACAGACAAAAGACACCAGCAATCCTACCATCATGTAAAACAATTACAGGCTTTTGTTTTACACTCACTTGGCAGGACGGTAGTACCTCCCTGGGCGATTGCTGTCTACCAACCTACTTCTATATACTGGCCTTTATAAATCCTTACTGCATATCTTGTAAACTAGGCCAATGGGACATCTGGTCTGTGATCACGACTTATGATGACACAGTTGGAGGATTTGACTTCAAACCATGCTATATTATTATAATAAAAAAGAAGCGCTAAGCCACAAGGGCTATACAGCGCTGCAGGGTAGGGAAGGAAGTGAGGGTATTGGGCAGCAGAAGGGGGGAGGGATGATCAGTAGGTTACAGAAAACAGCGGGGAAGGGGATAGTGCGGGGGGTAGAGGGCAGCAAGAGATTGAGGTAGAAAGGGCTGAAGGTATCATCAGAGTTTGTGAAGTAAGTCAGTTGTTGTCAAAAAGTCAATGAGAGTGTCCGGATGAAAGGTGGGTCCATCAGCGAGAAGGGAAGGTAAAGAGAGAGCAGTGGAGCGAAGACGACGGAGGTATATTCTGCGTGCTCGTTGATAAAGTGGGCAGTCTAATAGAATGTGGCTAACCGATAATGGAACCTGACAATTCTCAGAGGAGCAGGGCGCCTCTCCATGAGATAACCATGAGTAAGACGAGTATGGCCAATGCGAAGACGGGAGAGAGTAGTCTCCCAACCTCGACACTGGTGACAAGAAGACGGCCAGTAACCTATACTCGATTTAATAGATTGAAGTTTGTTACCGAGCAGAGTAGACCAACGTTGTTGCCAACGGGTGTGAAGGTAGGTAGCTATTGCAGCAAAATAGTCCGTAAATGGAACACCTCTATATGAAACTGGTAGGTCATGTACTGCTGACCGCGCAGCAGTGTCTGCCTGTTCATTGCCCTGTACGTCAACATGACCAGGGACCCAACAAAAACACAATACAGTGGACCCCCGGTTAACGATATTTTTTCTCTCCAGAAGTATGTTCAGGTGCCAGTACTGACCGAATTTGTTCCCATAAGGAATATTGTGAAGTAGATTAGTCCATTTCAGACCCCCAAACATACACGTACAAACGCACTTACATAAATACACTTACATAATTGGTCGCATTCGGAGGTGATTGTTATGCGGGGGTCCACTGTATCTTTATGCTTGGAAGAGATGCGGCGTAGCCAAAGTTGGTGTCTACTCTATTTCTTGCTCCTCTTGTCCTCTTCAATACTTTGGAGAAACTGGCCGATCTCTCTCTGACAGACTTAGGGAGCACAAAAATAGTGTTAGGCTTGCCGACACTAACAATGCTCTTTTCTGTCACGCCGGAGATCACAGCCATCCTATAGACTGGTCTGCTAAAACTGTCTTCCCTACTTCCAACTTCAACAGTCACAGTCTTGTTGAATGCTCTCTAATACACAACTTTCCTTGTGTGAATCTTAGTCCTGGCTTCGTCTCTGTAGATGCCTTCCTCTCCCACTACATTGTAAAATGCTCCAAACTTCAGAACACCCGTGTCTTAACCTGATTCCTCATTTTTTCTTCTTCTCCCTCTTCCCCTTTCCTCTTTCCTTTTTTTGTCTTTCTTCTGTCGCGTGTTTCTGTTCCTTCATTATTTATTTCATCACTTCACCTCCCAACCTCTGTGCACTTGCTCTCCCTCTGTGGGCACCTAGCTCCCTTGCAGTGCTCCTCTGTCTTTATATTTGACTGGCTCCTCCTTAGTTCCCCACTACTACTACCACTACTACCACCACCACCACTACCTCTTCCTGCCTATATATAGCCGTCGTGCTCCACTTCTGGTTAGTGTGACTTTGTAAATGGTCCAAGTCAGACCGAAACGTCGTCGTAAGCTCCTCTCTTCTATGTGCAGGTTATTTGTGTATCGTTCCAGTCACGGTATTGTGCCTTTTTTTTTTTATTTGTTATACAATACTTACAAATAACAGGATAAGCATTTAACTGTAGTGTTTGGCAAATCATAGTAGACCTTACACATGATGTGTCACCTACAGGTTAAGCACCTTTCATAATACATAATAAAAACACGAGTAAATTAATGACATGGTAAGAAGACAAATACATGACAAAACCTTCAGGAAAATGGGCATGCATGCAATCACTCAGGACACCTTAAATGAAGATGTTTCAATCCTTGGACCTCAATCGTGAAGTGTTCAAGGTCCAGGGACTGAAATGCCTTCAATAAAAGGTCTAAATGAATACATTCATGTTCATTTCTTTTATACTGTAAGTGTTCATTTTCCTGTTTTAGTATCTTCTGCATATGTGTGTGTGTGTGTGTGTGTGTGTGTGTGTGTGTGTGTGTGTTTGGGGGGAGGGGGGAGAATGGCCTCAAATATTTTGTACTTCTACTAGTGAAAAATTTGGATGAAGCATCCATATTGCACCAATTAGACATTGTTTTTAATTTTTTAACAAGAATCATGCATATTAAGTCTACATCTTTGATACTATTTAACAGAAAACTCTTTACCATAAATCTGCTTAAATTTTGTGATTGACAGCATTTCACAATCGAGTAGTTTTCCTACAATGATACTGGTGAATGTTTCACAAGTTTATGTTTGAAAGATTGGCATAGTCTATCTAGCTCCTCAGAGAACAAGTTAACCCAAATAAAAAATATGCATCTTTTCTTTTTATACACTGAAGAGAATAGGAGAAGCTAAGGTTATACAAGGCGAGGCAATATGCCCTTGCAAAAAAAAAATTTCTCCATACATAGAGCAGGATTATTAATGTATTCACAATAACATGGAGTAGGTGTAAATATGATGCATTATCCTTGCCAAACCAGAATTCGGATACAGAATATATAAAATACAGTATCATTTTTCTGGAAATTAACTGCAATTATAATTCTTACATGAACATGTAAGGTCACAAGACAAATTATATTATTAGTATTTCTTTAAACCTTTGAGGGTCCATGCCGTAGATCTACAGCTTTACGTTGAGGGTCCAAACCGCAGATCTACGCTACGAGCTTAGCTCACTCTGATAAGCTGCGAGTGGTAAATTTGGGCCTAGACATGAGAAAATACATCTATGTGGTATGTGTGCACCACATAAAACAAATCCTGCAGCACACAGTACACGAGAGAAAAAAACAGACCATAATTTTCGATTAAAACAGTGACTGTGGTGTTTTTTCGAATGTTTTTTATAGTTGTATTTGCAATTTCTTGGTCTCATTTGATAGAATGGAAGATATATTACAAAAATAGAGATGATTTTTATTGGTTTTAGTAATGAAAATGGGTTGAAACCGAGCTCAAAATAGCAGAAATGTTCAATTTTTGCCGATGTTCAAGCGCAAACAAATGATCCCACACGTCTAACACACACCAGCTGGTGGGTCTAATATACATTCACAAATGTGGTGATATTATTTATATAATTATTACAGTATTGCATAACAGTAAATCTTCTATTTTTTGGTTTGAATAAGAATTAATTATACGAATAAAAAATCAAAATGGAATTCATTTGTAAAGCCTGAAAACATAATTAATGAACAGAGGAAATGTTAGTTTAGTGCCAGGAATGCCTGCACTGTTTATTCTGGACCCTATTTTGAAATTGGAATATTTTGAACTTTGCATTAAATTGGCCAAATTACCAATTTCCAATCACTATTTTGTAGTTGAAACAGTTGACTTGGCAATTTCTTGTGCTCAATTGATAGAATAGAAGTAATACTAGTGAAATTGCTAAGAATTTGGTTGACTGGAATAATATAATAGGCCTAAAATGGGAATCAAAGTCGGCAAATTCGCCGATGCGTAAATATTGCTGACACATCAAAATTAGCGAGAGCATAATTCCATCAATTTTCCATCAAATTTCACACACTGTTTTATTACCTTCAGAAAGAGATTCTCTACCACATCATAAGAAAAAATAACAATTATTTTTTGAAAATTCTTGGACCCTGGTGCGCACTTTGAAATTTGGCCTCTGAACCCTGAAAGGGTTAACCCTTTGGGGGTCGGCAGGTCCTCTCAGAGACTTGTTCTCAGGGTAGGCTAAATTTAAAAAAAAAAAATTATTTCTTCATATGAAAAGATAGAGAATCTTTTCCCGATCATAATGACACCAAAAGTATGAAATTTGATGGAAAACTTACGGAAATATGCTCTTGCGAAGTTAGCGGTCTTGACGATGTTCACGCATCGGCGATTTTGGCCACTGAGCCCTATTTTCGGCCAATTCCAGTGTACGTACTAGTCGACAAAAATCATAACTATTTCGCTAGAACTCCATTTTTTTTCCTGTCGAATGAGTACAAGAAACCACCCATTTACCAGTTTCAACTATCCAATACAGTGGTCAGAACTTAGCAATTTTGCCAATTTCACACAAATTTCAAAAGATGCCAATTTCCAAATAGAGTCCAGAATAAACAAGAAAGACATTCCTGGCACTAAAATAACATTTCCTCTGTTCATTAGTCACACCCCTCTTACATTCTTTTGCTTTCCACTTTGAATTTTTATTCTCACAAAAAATTCAAGACTTACTGTTATGCAGACTACTGCATTAGTGAAGAATGGTATAAGTAATATTAGCGCACTTGTGAAAGAATATTAGACTCGCCAGTTGACATGTATTGGACGCTTGGCATGATTTGTTTACTTTTGATCTTTGGTAAAAATCGAACATTTCTGCTACTTTGAGCTCAATTTCAAGGTACTTTTCATTGTAAAATCAGTCAAAATCATCTCAATTTCTGTAATATGTCTTCCATTCTATAAAATGAGACCAGGAAAGCTACAATACAACAATAAATACCATACGAAAATACAGTGCAAAGTCGCTGCAGGATTTTTTTTTATACTGCGCACACTGACCACAGACCCATTCTTTCATATGCAGGCCTAAAAGCTTTCTCTCACAAGATTTGACGGCGCTAGAATTTATGTGTACTAGTACGTCAAAAGCTCATGCGTAAGCCATACTAGTACGGCCGAAACCCTGTTTTCACCTCATACATGCTTCCAAATACTGCTGTCAATAGTAAGCCAGCACATACCTAAGAATGAACATTAAGATCAAGATTCACTTATGAAAACTACTGATTACAATTTTCTATCTACCAAAAACTTAAAATAAAAATACATAGTGTCAAAAAAAAAGATATACTTGTATATCACTGCCATTCATATGCCATACACATCCCTGGTATTTTTCCGGGCCTGGTTGAGGACAACTTGAATTTCTTCATTTCTAAGTTTAGCCACTTGAGCAGCTACATGTATAGCCATTCCTGGGTGAGAGAACCTCCCCGAGTCACTGTACTGTGGGGAGAATAAAATACAGAATTCATACAACTGTAACATTCAATATTAAAAGCATATAACATGCTATACTACCTTGAAAACAAAGACTAGCATGTCTAAATTACTCAAGCGTACACCGATTGTCCTTCATATAAAAGTTATGACAGAAATGTAAATACATAGCAGTTATTAATTTACCTATTAAGTTAGAAATAATTTATAATTTTTCATCAGAATATTATAGTGGCCACTAAAGCCAATCATTCTATAACCCTTTACCAGGTCTCTTGTGTGTAGCACTTCATCAAATACTATTTTAAATGTGATGTACAGTACAACACATCAGTGAGAAAAGCTCGATCAGCATTGTTGATTAAAAAAATATGAATGAAGTACTAACAGATGTAGTCTAAAATCAGCCGATGCAAGATATGGCTCTCATATTATAAATGCTATCCCTCATACCTTAACTTATTACACTTTTCAAATATTAACCTAAAACAATATACTTGAAAAGATGAGCAGAAATTTGATGAAACAAACCATGAATGCAAGTGGTGGATACCACTGGTGAAAGAAAAAAAAAGTTACAAATGTTGCTAGGATTTTGAATCACAATTTGCAAAGAGCAATGATCATAGGTGGAGGTACTGCCAGGACTGACATCAGCACAGTATGAATTATGTATGGTAATGCTCTAGTAGTGGAAGAATGTGTTATCTTCAGGTCACATGGATATGAATTTACAAAATACAATGGCCAAAAATTAGACTGGACTTTAATAGAAAGCCAAGTCCTAAAATTTTTACAAGGCTCATTTAATAATAAAGAAAAGAGAGGGAAGGGGGGGGACACAGAAAAGAGAAATGGAAGATCCTAAATTTACACATCAAAAATGCTAAAATTACATGGTACAACTTACACAAAGTGGACGGAAGTATGGGGCATCAGTTTCTAGTAGTAGTCTGTTTAGAGGCATGCGCCTCACAGTTTCTCTAATATTACAGGACCTTCGACATCCTGCATAAGTTATTAAATTGGTGAAGCCGAGATAGAGCTTACTGAAAGTTTCCAGCCACTCCTTGGCGTCTTCCCACTTGTCAGTAAAACAATGACGGTGAATTAAATAATCCCGAGGAACAATCTAGAAGGTATGGAAAAAGTTGATCCTTTAACAGAATTAAATTTGAAGATGTAACTCAAGTTACAAAATGTGTTAATTAAATTGAAGAGAAAATTAAACTGAAGAAAAACTTCAATGTGTGTGGATGTAGTGCAGATGATTAGCAATCATCTTTCTTATGTTATGAATGAAAAGAAGTTGGATGTCCTAGCTCTAAGCAAAACAAAGCTGAAGTGGGTAGGCGAGTTTCAGTGGAAAGAAATAAATGGGATTAAGTCAGGAGTATCAGAGAGTTCGAGTTAAGGAAGGGATAGCAATAATGTTGAAGGATCAGTTATAGGAGAAGAGGGAATATAAATGTATAAATTCAAGGATTATGTGGATTAAGAAGGGTCAGATGCAAAAAGTGGGTCATAAAAAGTGTGTATGTACCCGGAAAAGAGAGGAGTGTCGAGGAGAGAGAGAGAGAGAGAGAGAGAGAGAGAGAGAGAGAGAGAGAGAGAGAGGCAAGAGGAGAGAGAGAGAGAGAGAGAGAGAGAGAGAGAGAGAGAGAGAGAGAGAGAGAGAGAGAGAGAGAGAGAGAGAGAGAGAGAGAGAGAGAGAGAGAGAGAGAGAGAGAGAGAGAGAGAGAGAGAGAGAGAGAGAGAGAGAGAGAGAGAGAGAGAGAGAGGAGAGAGAGAGAGAGGAGAGAGAGTAGAGAGAGAGAGGAGAGAGAGAGAGAGAGAGGAGAGAGAGAGGAGAGAGGAGAGAGAGAGGAGAGAGAGAGAGAGAGAGAGAGAGAGAGAGAGAGAGAGGGAGAGAGAGAGAGAGAGAGAGAGAGAGAGAGAGAGAGAGAGAGAGAGAGAGAGAGAGAGAGAGAGAGAGAGAGAGAGCAGGAGAGGAGAGGAGAGAGAGGAGAGAGAGGAGAGATTGAGAGAGAGAGAGAGAGAGAGAGAGAGAGAGTGAGAGAGAGAGAGAGAGAGAGAGAGAGAGAGAGAGACAGAGAGAGAGAGAGAGAGAGAGAGAGAGAGAGACAGAGAGAGAGAGAGAGAGAGAGAGAGAGAGAGGAGAGAGAGGAGAGAGAGAGAGGAGAGAGAGAGGAGAGAGAGAGGAGAGAGAGAGAGAGAGAGAGAGAGAGAGAGAGAGAGAGAGAGAGAGATTGATTGATTTTGGGAGATGTTAAGCGCATGTGTAGGAACCTTTGAACCAAGTTAGAGAGTACTTGTGGTAGGGGACATAAATGCTAAAGTAGGAGAAACATTTAAAGAGGGTGTGGTAGGTAAGATTTCGGATGCCAGGTGTAAATGATAATCAGGGCCCTTTGACTGAACTTTGTATAGAAAGTGGTTTGGTTATAGGTAATAAATATTTTAAGAAAAAGAGGATAATTATACAAGATATGATGTAGAGCATAATGACAGTAGTTTGTTGGACTTTCCCCCCCCCCCCTCTCCAACAAGTTGGCCGTCTCCCACCGAGGCAGGGTGACCCAAAAAAGAAAGAAAATACCCAGAAAGAAAATACTTTCATCATCATTCAACACTTTCACCACACTCGCACATTATCACTGTTTTTGCCGAGGTGCTCAGAACACAACAGTTTAGAAGCATATACATATAAAGATACACAACATATCCCTCCAAACTGCCAATATCCCAAACCCCTCCTTTAAAGTGCAGGCATTGTACTTCCCATTTCCAGGACTCAAGTCTGACTATATGAAAATAACCGGTTTCTCTGAATTCCTTCACTAAATATTACCCTGCTCACACTCCAACAGATCGTCAGGTCCCAAGTACCATTCCTCTCCATTCACTCCTGTTTAACACGCTCACGCACGCTTGCTGGAAGTCCAAGCCCCTCGCCCACAAAACCTCCTTTAACCCCTCTCTCCAACCCTTTCGAGGACGACCCCTACCCCTCCTTCCTTCCCCTATAGATTTATATGCTTTCCATGTCATTCTACTTTGATCCATTCTCTCTAAATGACCAAACCACCTCAAAAACCCCTCTTCTGCCCTCTGACTAATGCTTTTATTAACTCCACACCTTTTCCTAATTTCCACACTCCGAATTTTCTGCATAATACAGTGGACCCCCGGTTAACAATATTTTTTCATTCCAGAAGTATGTTCAGGTGCCAGTACTGACCGAATTTGTTCCCATAAGGAATATTGTGAAGTAGATTAGTCCATTTCAGACCCCCAAAAATACACATACAAATGCACTTACATAAATACACTTACATAATTGGTCGCATTGGGAGGTGATCGTTAAGCGGGGGTCCAATGTATTTACACCACATTGCCCTTAGACAGGACATCTCCACTGCCTCCAACTGTCTCCTCGCTGCTGCATTTACCACCCAAGCTTCACATCTATATAAGAGTGTTGGTACTACTATACTTTCATACATTCCCTTCTTTGCCTCCATAGATAATGTTTTTTGATTCCACACATAGCTCAACGCACCACTCACCTTTTTTCCCCTCATCAATTCTATGATTAACCTCATCCTTCATAAATCCATCCACCAACACGTCAACTCCCAAGTATCTGAAAACATTCACTTCTTCCATACTCCTCCTCCCCAATTTGATATCCAATTTTTCTTAATCTAAATCATTTGATACCCTCATCACCTTACTCTTTTCTATGTTCACTTTCAACTTTCTACCTTTACACACATTCCCAAACTCATCCACTATCCTAAAGTAACTGTCAATTCCCATTTTGAATTTGATTCCCCATAATTTAATCCCACCCCTCTCCCAAACACCCTAGCATTTACTTCTTTTACAACCCCATCTATAAATATATTAAACAACCATGGTGACATTACACATCCCTGTCTAAGACCTACTTTTACCGGGAAGTATTCTCCCTCTCTTCTACACACCCTAACCTGTGCCTCACTATCCTCATAAAAAAACTCTTAACAGCATTTATTAACTTACCACCTATTCCATATACTTGCAACATCTGCCACATTGCTCCTCTATCCACTATCATATGCCTTTTCTAAATCCATAAATGCAATAAAAACTTCCCTACCTTTATCTAAATACTGTTCACATATATGCTTCAATGTAAACACTTGATCTACACATCCCCTACCCACTCTGAAGCCTCCCTGCTCATCCGCAATCCTACATTCTGTCTTACCTCTAATTCTTTCAATTATAACCCTACCGTATACTTTTCCTGGTATACTCAGAAGTTTGTGGTTACAGGAAAGTGGGTGCAGGACGGAAGAGGAGCGATTGGTGGAATGATGATGTAAAGAGAGTAGTAAGGGAGAAAAAGTTAGCATATGAGAAGTTTTTACAAAGTAGAAGTGATGCAAGGAGGGAAGAGTATATGGAGAAAAAGAGAGGTTAAGAGAGTAGTGAAGCAATGTAAAAAGAGAGCAAATGAGAGAGTGGGTGAGATGTTATCAACAAATTTTGTTGAAAATAAGAGAAAGTTTTGGAGTGAGATTAACAAGTTAAGGAAGCCTAGAGAACAAATGGATTTGTCAGTTAAAAATAGGAGAGGAGAGTTATTAAATGGAGAGTTAGAGGTATCAGGAAGATGGAAGGAATATTTTGAGGAACTGTTGAATGTTGATGAAGATAGGGAAGCTGTGATTTTGTGTATAGGGCAAGGAGGAATAACATCTTGTAGGAATGAGGAAGAGCCAGTTGTGAGTGTGGGGGAAGTTCGTGAGGCAGTAGGTAAAATGAAAGGGGGTAAGGCAGCCGGGATTGATGGGATAAAGATAGAAATGTTAAAAGCAGGTGGGGATATAGTTTTGGAGTGGTTGGTGCAATTATTTAATAAATGCATGGAAGAGGGTAAGGTACCTAGGAATTGGCAGAGAGCATGCATAGTTCCTTTGTATAAAGGCAAAGGGGACAAAAGAGTGCAAAAATTATAGGGGGATAAGTCTGTTGAGTATACCTGGTAAAGTGTATGGTAGAGTTGTTATTGAAAGAATTAAGAGTAAGACGGAGAATAGGATAGCAGATGAACAAGGAGGCTTTAGGAAAGGTAGGGGGTGTGTGGACCAGGTGTTTACAGTGAAACATAAGTGAACAGTATTTAGACAAGGCTCAAGAGGTCTTTGTGGCATTTATGGATTTGGAAAAGGCGTAAGACAGGGTGGATAGGGGGGCAATGTGGCAGATGTTGTAAGTGTATGGTGTAGGAGGTAGGTTACTGAAAGCAGTGAAGAGTTTTTAAGAGGATAGTGAGGCTCAAGTTAGAGTATGTAGGAAAGAGGGAAATTATTTCCCAGTAAAAGTAGGCCTTAGACAAGGATGTGTGATGTCACCGTGGTTGTTTAATATATTTATAGATGGGGTTGTAAGAGAAGTAAATGTGAGGGTCTTGGCAAGAGGCGTGGAGTTAAAAGATAAAGAATCACACAAAGTGAGAGTTGTCACAGTTGCTCTTTGCTGATGACACTGTGCTCTTGGGAGATTCTGAAGAGAAGATGCAGAGATTGGTGGATGAATTTGGTAGGGTGTGCAAAAGAAGAAAATTAAAAGTGAATACAGGAAAGAGTAAGGTTATGAGGATAACAAAAAGATTAGGTGATGAAAGATTGGATATCAGATTGGAGGGAGAGAGTATGGAGGAGGTGAATGTATTCAGATATTTGGGAGTGGACGTGTCAGCGGATGGGTCTATGAAAGATGAGGTGAATCATAGAATTAATGAGGGGAAAAGGGTGAGCGGTGCACTTAGGAGTCTGTGGAGACAAAGAACTTTGTCCTTGGAGGCAAAGAGGGGAATGTATGAGAGTATAGTTTTCCCAATGCTCTTATATGGGTGTGAAGCATGGGTGATGAATGTTGCAGCGAGGAGAAGGCTGGAGGCAGTGGAGATGTCATGTCTGATGGCAATGTGTGGTGCGAATATAATGCAGAGAATTCGTAGTTTGGAAGTTAGGAGGAGGTGCGGGATTACCAAAACTGTTGTCCAGAGGGCTGAGGAAGGGTTGTTGAGGTGGTTCGGACATGTAGAGAGAATGGAGCGAAACAGAGTGACTTCAAGAGTGTATCAGTGTGTAGTGGAAGGAAGGCGGGGTAGGGGTCAGCCTAGGAAAGGTTGGAGGGAGGGGGTAAAGGAGATGGAGTGAATGATGGTGAAAGTTTTTCTTTTTCGGGCCACCCTGCCACGGTGGGAATTGGCCAGTGTGATAACAAAAAAACAAAAAAAAAAAAACTACAATCTCTTTTGTCCCCTTTCCCTTTATATAAATGGACTATACATGCACTCCGCCAATTCCTAGGTACCTTCCCCTCTTTCACACATTTATTAAACAAAAGTACCAACCACTCCAACACTATATCCACCCGCTTTTAACATTTCTGTCATGATCCCACGAGTTCCTTTCATTCTACACAATGCCTCGCGTACCTCCACCACACTTACATTCTGCTCTTCTTCACTCCTAAAAGATGATATACCTCCCTGGCCAGTGCATGAAATTACCGCCTCCCTTTCTTCAACATTTGAAAGTTCCTCAAAATATTCTCGCCATCTACCTAATACCTCCCTCTCCCCATCTACTAACTCCCCTACTCTGTTTTTAACTGACAAATCCATACTTTCCTTAGACTAACTTGTTTAACTCACTCCAAAATTTTTTCTTATGTTCATTAAAATTTCTTGACAGTGCCTCTCCCACTATCATCTGCTCTCCTTTTGCACTCTCTCACCACTCTCTTCAACTTTCTTTTACTCTCCATATACTCTGCTCTTCTTATAACACGTCTGCTTTGTAAAAACCTCTCATAAGCTACCTTTTTCTCTTATCACACCCTTTACTTCATCATTCCACCAATCACTCCTCTTTCCTCCTGCACCCACCCTCCTATAACCACAAGCTTCTGCCCCACATTCTAATACTGCATTTTTAAAACTATTCCAACCCTCTTCAACCCCCCCCCCCCCACTACTCATCTTTGCACTAGCCCACCTTTCTGCCAATAGTCGCTTATATCTCACCCGAACTTCCTCCTCCCTTAGTTTATACACTTTCACCTCCCTCTTACTTGTTGCCACCTTCCTCTTTTCCCATCTACCTCTTACTCTAACTGTAGCTACAACTAAATAATGATCCGATATATCAGTTGCCCCTCTATAAACATGTACATCCTGGAGCCTACCCATCAACCTTTTATCCACCAATACATAATCTAATAAACTACTTTCATTAAGTGCTACATCATACCTTGTATATTTATTTATCCTCTTTTTCATAAAATATGTATTACTTATTACCAAATTTCTTTCTACACATAGCTCAATTAAAGGCTCCCCATTTACATTTACCCCTGGCACCCCAAATTTACCTACTACTCCTTCCATAACATTTTTACCCACTTTAGCATTGAAATCCCCAACCACCATTACTCTCACACTTGATTCAAAACTCCCCACGCATTCACTCAACATTTCCCAAAATCTCTCTCTCTCCTCTACACTTCTCTCTTCTCCAGGTGCATACACGCTTATTATAACCCACTTTTCACATCCAATCTTTATTTTACTCCACATAATCCTTGAATTAATACATTTATAGTCCCTCTTTTCCTGCCATAGCTTATCCTTCAACATTATTGCTACTCCTTCTTTAGCTCTAACTCTATTTGAAACCCCTGACCTAATCCCATTTATTCCTCTCCACTGAAACTCTCCCACCCCCTTCAGCTTTGTTTCACTTAAAGCCAGGACATCCAGCTTCTTCTCATTCATAACATCCACAATCATCTCTTTCTTATCATCTGCACAACATCCACGCACATTCAGACTTCCCACTTTGACAATTTTCTTCTTCTTATTCTTTTTAGTAATCTTTACAGGAAAAGGGGTTACTAGCCCATTGTTCCCGGCATTTTAGTTGACTTTTACAACACGCATGGCTTACGGAGGAAAGATTCTTATTCCACTTCCCCATGGATATAAAAGGAAAATTAATAAGACCAAGAACTATTAAGATAAAATCAAAGAAAACTCAGATGAGTGTGTATAAATAAATGTGTACATGTATGTGTAGTGTGACCTAAGTGTAAGTAGAAGTAGCAAGACATGCCTGTAATCTTGCATATTTATGAGACAGACAAAAGACATCAGCAATCCTACCATCATGTAAAACAATCACAGGCTTCGTTTTACACTCACTTGGCAGGACGGTAGTACCTCCCTGGGTGGTTGCTGTCTACCAACCTACTAATATATATATATATATATATATATATATATATATATATATATATATATATATATATATATATTATATACTATATATTTATATTTATATATATATATATATTAATTTATATATTAATTTATATATATATTAATTTATATATTTATATATTTATATATATTTATATATATATTTATATATATATATATATATATATACACACACACACACACACACAAACACACAAACAAAGAAACACACACACACACACACAAACACACACACACACACACACACACACACACACACACATACATCTAGGTTTTTCTCCTTTTTCTAAATAGCTCTTGTTCTTCTTTATTTCTTCTATTGTCCATGGGGAAGTGGAACAGAATTCTTCCTCCGTAAGCCATGCGTGTTGTAAGAGGCAACTAAAATGCCGGGAGCAAGGGGCTAGTAACCTCTTCTCCTGTATATATTACTAAATGTAAAAGGAGAAACTTTCGTTTTTCCTTTTGGGCCACCCCGCCTCGGTGGGATACGGCCGGTGTGTTGAAAGAAAGAAAGATATATATATACACACACACACACACACACACACACACACACACACACACACACACACACACACACACACACACACACACACACACACACACACACACACACACATACATCTAGGTTTTTCTCCTTTTTCTAAATAGCTCTTGTTCTTCTTTATTTCTTCTATTGTCCATGGGGAAGTGGAAAAGAATCTTTCCTCCGTAAGCCATGCGTGTCGTATAAAACCTACATATATATTGGTAAATATATATTGGTGTATATATATATTGGTATATCTACTGTTATATAAAGGCTGCTGGGTAGACTTCAAGATGTACATGCTTATAGGGATGGCCCACAGATATATATCACTTTTTAGTTGTAGCCACAGTGAGAAAATGGACGAAGCAAGTAAGAGAGGTGAAGGTTTATAAACTAGAGGAGGAGGCAGTTGGGGTAAGATATGAACAACTATTGGAGGATAGATGGGCTAGAGAGAGTACAGGCAATGAGGTTGAAGATGTATGGGGTAGGTTTAAGAATGCAGTGTTAGTATTCAGCAGTGTATGGTTACAGGAAAGTGGGTGCAGGAGGGAAGAAGAGCTATTGGTGGATTGACGATGTAAAGAGTAGTAAGAGAAAAAGTTAGCATATGAGAGGTTTTTACAAAGTAGAAGTGATGCAAGGAGGGAGGCATATATGGAAAGAAAAAGAGGTTAAGAGTGGTGAAGCAATGTAAAAAGAGAGCAAATGAGAGTGGGCGAGACGTTATCAACAAATTTTGTAGAAAATAAGGTTTTGGAGCGAGATTAATAAGCTGAGGAAGCTCAGGGAACAAATGGATTTGATAGTTATAAATAGGAGAGAAGTTATTAAATGGAGAGTTAGAGGTATCAGGAAGATGGAAGGAATATTTTGAGGAACTGTTGAATGTTGATGAAGATAGGGAAGGTGTGATTTCGTGTATAGGGCAAGGAGGAATAACATCTTGTAGGAGTGAGAAAGAGCCAGTTCCCAGTGTGGGGGAAGTTCGTGAGGCAGTGGGTAGAATGAAAGAGGGTAAGGCAGCTGGGATTGATGGAATAAGACAGAAATATTAAAAGCAGGTGGGGATAAAGTTTTGGAGTGGTTGGGGCTTTTATTTAACCCTTTCACTGTCAAGACCCCTACTTATAAACTTGCTCTGTCTCGAAGAATTTAAAAAAAAAAAAACATGAAATGAGAGAGAATTTTTTCCTGATGGTAATGACATGAAAAGTATACAAAATTTGATGGAAAACTTACAGAATTACACTCTCGCGAAGTTAGAGGTCTCAACAATATATATGAATTGGCAAATTCCCCCCATTTTGAGTCCTATTTTTAGCCAATTCTATTGTTCCGGTCTACCAAACTCAGCTATTTTGCCAGATCTCCATTTGTTCTATCGATCGAGTACAAGAAAGTGCCCATTTACCGATTTCAACAACACAATGAAGTCGTCAGAAATTGGCAATTTGGCCAATTTCACATAAATTTCAAAAGATGCCAATTTCAAAATAGGGTCCAGAATAAACAATGCAGACATTCCTGGCACTAAACTAACATTTTCTCTGTTCATTAGTAACATTTCCAGGCCCCACTTATATTACTTTTGCTTTCCATTTTGAATTTTTATTCACACAAAAAATAGAAGATTTACTGTTATGTAGACTACTGCATTATTGTAATTATTGTATAAATGATGTCAACCCATTCATGACTGTGGACACGTATTGGATGGTGATGCCATTTGTTTACTCTTGAACATCTGCAAAAATCGAACATTTCTGCTACTTGAGCTCAATTTTAAGGTTCTTTTCATCATGAAACCAATCAAAATTATCTCTATTTCTGTAATATATCTTCCATTCTATCAAGTGAGACCAAGAAAGCAAGAATACAAACGTAAATACAAAGCTAAAATACACCTCAAAATCGGCATTTTAAACCAAAAACACAGTCGGAGTTTTTTTTTCCTCATTATGCACTGCATACTGTAGGATTTTTTATATTGTGCACACTGACCATGCAGACCCATTCTCTCACATGTAGGTCTACCAGCTTTCTCCCACAATTTGAAGCCGTAAGAATTTTGGCGTAACACTACGGCACCAACACGTAGTACTACGGTACCGAAAGTGAAAGTGTTAATAAATGTATGGGAGAGGGTAAGGTACCTAGGGATTGGCAGAGAGCATGCACAGATCCTTTGTAAAAAGGCAAAGGGGACAAAAGAGTGCAAAAATTATAGGAGAATAAGTGATTATGTGTGAGTGAGGTGAAAGTGTTGAATGATGATGAAAGTATTTTCTTTTAGGGGATTTTCTTTCTTTTTGGGTCACCCTGTCTCGGTGGGAGACGGCCGACTTGTTAAAAAAAAAAAAAAAGTCTGCAGAGTATACCTGGTAAAGTGTATGGTAGTTATTACTGAAATAATTAAGAGTAAGACAGAGAGTAGGCTATCAGATGAACAAGAAGGCTTTAGGAAGGGTAGGGGGTGTGTAGATCAAGTGTTTACAGCAAAACATGTAGGTGAACAGTATTCAGATAAGGGTAACGAGGTTTTTGTGGCATTTATAGATTTGGAAAAGGCGTATGACAGGGTGGATAGGGAAGCAATGTGGCAGATGTTGCATATGTATGGAATAGGAGGTAGGTTACTGAAAGCAATGAAGAGTTTTTACGAGGATAGCGAGGTTCAAGTTGAAGTACATAGGAGAAAGGGAGATTATTTCCCAGTAAAAGTAGGCCTTAGACAAGGATGTATTATGTCAACATGGTTGTTCAATATATGTATAGATGGGGATGCAAGAGAAGTGAATGCAAGGGTGTTGGCAGAATCGAACACAAAGTGGGAGTTGTCACAGTTGCTCTTTGCTGATGACTGTGCTTTTGGGAGATTCTGAAGAGAGATTGCAGAGATTGGTGTACGAGTTTGATAGGACATGTAAAAGAAAATTAAAAGTGAATACAGGAAAGAGTAAAGTGATGAAGATAAAAAATTATGTAACGAAAGATTGCATATCAGACTGGAGGGAAGAAAGAATGGAGGTGGTGAATGTATTCAGATATTTAGGAGTGGTCGTGTCAGCAGATGGGTCTATGAAAGAGTAGAATTATAGAATTGACACGGGGAAAAATGTGAGTGGTGTACTGAGGAGTCTGTGGGGACAAAGAACTTTGTCCATTGAAGCAAATAGGGAAATGTATGAGAGTATAGTTATACCAACGCTCTTATATGGGTGTGAAGGATGGGTGGTGAAAGTTGCAACAAGGAGAAGGCTGGAGGCAGTGGAGATGTCATGTCTGAGGGCAATGTGTGTTGTGAATATAATGCAGAGAATTCATAGTTTGGAAATTAGGAGGTGTGGGATTACAAAAACTATTATCCAGAGGGCTGAGGAGGTGTTGTTGAAGTGGTTTGGACATACAGAGAGGCTGAAACAAAATAGAATGACTTTTGACAGTGTATAAATCTGTAGTGGAGGAAAGGAGGGATAGGTTGGAGGGAAGGGGTAAAGGAGGTTTTGTGTGTGAGGGGCCTGGACTTCCAGCAAGCCTGTGAGAGCATGTTAGGAGCAAATGGAGACATGGTTTTTAGGACTTGGGGGTGCTGTTTAAGTGTGAGCAAGGTAACATTTATGGAGAGATTCAGGGAAACCGGCAGGCCGGACTAGAGTCCTGGAGATGGGAAGTACAGTGCCTGCACTCTGAAGGAGGGGTGTTAATGTTGCAGTTTTATAACTGTAGTATAAGCATGCCTCTGGCAAGACAGTGATGGAGTGAGTGATGAAAGTTTTTTTTTCAGGCCTTGTTGGGAAATGGCCAATGTGTTAATAAAAAAATAAATTAATTTCTATGCAAAATGACCACAATTTTAAGAAATGAAATGAAGATGGGAAACATTTTCAGTTAACACTGGTTATCACTTCAAAATGTTACATTTACATTCTGAAGTCAGTCTTCCTCAACAAGCCACTCATTAAAGCAAGTTTCATAATGGATTTCTTCAAAAAAATTCTTACTAAATATAATTCAACCCCATACATAAAGAATATAGTATTACACCTCTTTTAAAATTTCGATGCAATCCCTGTGAGCGTCACGGCAATGAATTACAATTGGCTTTTTATATTCCAAGGCTATCTGCAGTTGTTTACGAAATACAGCTTGCTGTAATTCACGACTCAGATATTTTCTGAAACAAATACACAATTACTGTTAAACACAAGCTTGAAATGAGTTGAAGCTACAAGGCAAAGTGAAGATATGCATGAATGGTACATGGCCAGGGTAACATACTAACATGAGTGGTACATGGCTACAAAAAATAGATGAAAGATTTTACTGAACAAGGATGAAAGGAATGGGAGTACAGAAAAAAATTGCGAAGAATGGAGAAGAGCAAATTGGCACTTACTACTCTACTACATTCATGGGGAGAGCACTAAACCAGTAGAGGTCATACAGCCTAAGAAAATGGGAAGTGTTATTGTTTAGCTATTACTGTACTTTTAAGGTATTGATCAGCAGCAGTTTCTGAGTCATTATTATTGCAATGTACCCACACACACAAGCCACTAATATTTTGTATATTTGTGGCTTGTATGTTGAGATACACTGCAGCATCAATGACTCTGATACTGCTGATAAATGCCTGAAAGTTCACTATCTATATAAGGATATGAAGAAAATATTCTGTCTAGACAAAATATATTTTCAGTGAAGGCTTATTTTGGCACAAATAATTATGAAACAGCAGATTTGCAAAACCAATGTTCAGTTTTTTTTTTTTCTTCCAGCTTTCACAAATACTGCAAAAGATTTTATAGTGGTCCTGAAAACATATTTTTTACATTGACCATAATATGAAAGTTAATCAACAAATTTTTAAAAGCTTTTACATTTCATATTTTTTGAACTGGGAGACAGCTCAGCAATGTAGATGAATGCGACGAACTCACAGATATCATGTTATCAATTTAACACACAAAACTTAAAATGAACTACTGCAAAAGTATTTGAATCCGCTTAGAAAAAGCCTAAACATACCTCTCTGAATAATCTAGACCAATTTCACCAAGAGCCACAGTTTTTTCATTCTGAAGTGCATGTCTAAGATATACTTCTTCCTCATCACTGAAACTCTCAGAAAAATGTGGATGGCAGCCAAAAGCTGCCCACACATTGGATGTTGATATGATGTCCTCCCACCAGTTTATCTGCAAGTAGTTTTAATAATACAATATTTTTAAAGATTTTAAGGAAAAAGGAATGAATGCCCTACATGTAATATTTGTACAACATTTTCACTTTCATTTCTTTAATCAATTATAAATAAACATTTTCTAAAATAATTGTATATTCTCACACTACTGTTTCAAATGTGTGTTTCTTCATTAAAGGAATATTATAAAGCAACTCTCCTGAAGGGACAGTGTAATCTATGGAGGAAGTGAATATCTAGTAGTAAACCTTAAGGCACATAATCATAGCATGTGTTTTCAATATTCTGTGATTTATATTTAGGTTTTCATTTCCAAGTAAGCATGCCAGTTTCATTAAGGTGCCTGGTGCAGGTCTTCTTAATGGAAATGTGCACCACTGGTGGTGCACATTTCCATTAAGAAGACCTGCATCAGGCAGGCAGGAGACCCATCACTACACACTAGGCAACTCCCTTGCTTTAGCAGTGCATGGGGGTGAGGGATGGTGAATAGATGTAAGCAAGCAGCCTCTAATGCAGGTCAGTATACATACAGGAGGGTCCTTTATGGCAATTCACTTTACATCAATTTGCTAATATAGACATTTCAAATCATAACCAAAAATTTGTTTATATGGCTCCCAATTTTGCTATTACAGCATCAACACTGCTCTGTTTACATCCTTTGTGAGCTCTGCATCTCTCAATTATATCTGGAAACTTTCCAAAATTTCAAGAGTTTCATAGTTTTTTTTTTTTTAACATGTCAGCCATCTCCCACTGAGGCAGGATGACCCAAAAAAATTCATTATTCAACACTTTCACCAACATTCACACAATCACTGTCTTTGCAGAGGAGCTCAGGTACAATACTTTAGATGTCACTCCAAACAGCCAATGTTCCAAACCCCTCCTTTAACCCTTAAACGGTCCAAACATATATATACGTTCTCTCACGTAGTGCCCCGAATATTGAGAATTTTTTTTTTTTATAGAAAAAAAAAAGAGCATGTGGTATTCAGGTGTCCCCAATTTTTTTCATATGGTGCACACTGAGTGCGCCCACAAATTCTCTCATGTCTAGGCAACTCAGGCCTATCGCACCAATGTTGAATGAATAAAAAATGAAACATATGTTTGGGGCACTACGCGAGACAACGTATATATACGTTTGGACCATTTAAGGGTTAAAGTGCAGACATTGTACTTCCCACCTCCAGGACTCAAGTCCGGCTAACCGGCTTCCCTAAATCCTTTAACAAAATATTACCCTGCTCACACTCCAACAGCTCATCACATTACAAAAAAAACGTTCGTCTCCATTCACTCCTAACACACTCGCACATTCCTGCTGCATGTGTGAGTGTGTTAGTATAGGGGGTCGTCCTTTGCCAGGACCACCCCATTATCTGATAATTGTACTTATGTTTACCTGTACCTAAATAAACCTCTAAACTGTGCTGGCATGCAGGTACCCATTAAAAATCACTAAAGAGTGTCTCACCAGTGTTGAAGACAAAAATAATAAAAATAATAATAATCACTCTGGGGTGCTTTAAGTGTCACATACAGTAGTCCCCCCATATCTGAGGGAGCTACTGAACCTACACTTCTCCACTTGGCCAAATCCCAGATAAGTATGGCTGCCTAGCCAAAGTTAAGTGGTCACTCTCATACCCCAGGACACCAGGCCAGTGATAGGTTATTTCATCATACTTATCAGGGATCTGGCTTAGTGGAAAAGGTACTACATACTTTTGATGAAGTGTGTGTAGGTTCAAATCATGCTGTGGACAGAGATAATGTTTCTACAAGTATACAAGGTATATAGGCGTAGCTGACATCAACGATATAGTACTACAGTGGACCCCCGGTTCACGAAGCCATCGGTATCCGATAAATCTGGTATCCGAAGCATTATATCGCAAAAAATTTGCCTTGGTTCCAGTTACAAAACCCGGTATGCGATACGATTCGTACGAGACGTGTCCAGTGTTTACAAGCCAGCCAGTGTGCGCGCATCTAATGATACATTTGGTACTTTCTATATTATCCATATTATCACTGTTTTTGGTGCTTGTTTCTGCAAAATAAGTCACCATGGGCCCCAAGAAAGCTTCTAGTGCCAGCCCATCGAGACCAAGGGTGCTAATGACTATTGAAATTAAGGAAATATGTGTAAAGTGGCTTGAAGTGTGAACCTTTTTTGATGAAAATCACCCTGACACAGCTACTGCAAGCTGTGTTGGCAACCTGTACACTGACAATGTTGTGAACCACTTTAGGAAAGTCATAAAGGAACGAGAGGTACAGGCCTCTATGGACAGATATGTTGTGCGACAGAAGTCCAGTGACTCAAGCTGGTCCTAGTGGCATTAAAAGAAGGGAAGTAACCCCGGAAAAGGACTTGCTACCTCAAGTCCTAATGGAAGGCGATTCCCATTCTAAACATTAAAAACTTCGACACTTTCCCCTCCTCCCATCCCATCAATCATCACCAGATCTTCATTAAAGGTTAGTGTCAATTATTCTATTGTGATTATTCTAGTGTTATTATTGTTATTGTAATTATTATATTGCATTAAACTTAATATATCATGTGGTAAAAGTTTTTTTTAATACTTCTGGGCGTCTTGCACGGATTAATTTGATTTCCATTACGTATTTCTTATGGGGAATATTTATTTGCTTTCCGATAATTTTGGTTTACGATGAGCTCTCGGGAACGGATTAATATCGTGAACCACGGGTCCACTGTACATAGAAAGCCCCTCGTTATTCAGAGCATTTTGGGCAAATTAGGTCAATTTTGTCCCAGAATGTGATCCCCACCACTCTACTAACACCCAAATACCTATTTTACTGCTAGATGAACATGGACAGCAGGTATCCTAAGGAAACGCGTCCTAATGTTTCCAGCCATACCCAAGATTGACCCTCGGACCTCAGTGTGAGAGCTGAGTGCGCTAGGGATTGAGCCTCCACAGATGCCTCAATGTACCACCCACCTTTTCCCCTTCATCAATTCTATGATTTACTTCATCTCTCACAGAGCCATCTACTCCCAGATATCTAAACATATTTATTTCTTATAAACTACCTCCCTCCAATCTGATATCTAATCTCTCATTGCTTATATTTTTTTCATATGAAATTTATTAATACTTACCTTCTTAAATGTCCAAGGCTTACAAAAAATAGCAACGCAGCCTTCGTAAGAGACAGGAAATGGATCTTTATTTTCTCGATCTGACTGAAATTCTGCATAAGAGCCACTGAAATTCAAGCGCTGAAATAAGAAGTCGAGATGACAGTGTGTGTCTATAAAGCCTGGTTTAAACTTCTTCATCTGTAGTTCTTTTTCATCACACTCAGACTGAAAAGACAAATACTCGCCTTAAGTCTTTTGACAGAACACAACCCCCACCCCAGCTGCACTAGAAAATATACTTCTACATTAGAGACGAAATACAATCCTACATCCCCTGAACCTGAACAATTTCTGCTTTATAAGGTACATCTGAACCACAAAATTATAATGCTTCCAGGATAAGTCAGAAACAGCAGTCATGCTGAGCTATTCACAGAAGATTCAAAATCACCATAAGCAAAGCTAGTAATCAGCATGTTTTTATAAGAGAATGGTAAAATTTAATTTATTACAACTGAATTTAGCTAATGAACAAATACACATTATAAAGAAATGGAATTTGAGCAGGCATAAATTAAGGACAGTACAGTATGAGAAATTCACTGGGAGCTGAAAAAGAGCCATAATAAAAATACAAAAATTAAAACAGTTTTTATCAAATGAATAATAATCTACTATGAAGAAATTAATGCTTTGAAACACATGGAATTATTTTTATTAGTCATGGGGGAATGGGAGCCATTCAGGTTCAATCCAAAGGAGAAAGCAGGTCCAATTACTGGATCAAGATCCCCTTAAGAGCAACATTTGATGGGAAAAAATGGTAAGCTGCGTCATCTACAAATAGACGAATCAATTGGGAAAACAAGCTAAAAATTTCAAGGAAGAAATGCAATGAAAGGCTATTGAAAAGCAACGAAAGACTATTGAAAAAAGGTTTGTACAGGCTGACCATAACTAATCTGGCATCTTCGGGACCTGTAGGGTGCCAGATTAGTGATTTTGCTGGATTACAGAGTGGCTGGGTTTGAATACACTTAACCCAGTGGTGATATTTAAGCATTGATGATTTCATCCACTTTACACCCTATTTTTGGCCCATTACATTCTAATTGTTCCAGTCTACAAAACTCATAGCTATATTTCACTAGTATTCCTTCTATTCTTTCGACAGCACAAGAAACTGCCCATTTACCTATTTCAATTACCCAATAAAGTGGTCAGAAATCAGTAATTTGGCCAATTTCACACAAATTTCAAGAGATGCAAATTTCAAAATAGGGTCCAGAATAAACAATGCAGACTTTCTTGGCACTAAAATAACATTTGCTTCCCATTTTGAATTTTTATTCACAGAAAATTCAAGATTTACTCTTATGAAGACTACTGCATTACTGTAATTATTGTATAAATAATGTCAACCCATTCATGACTGCATATTAGACCGGCCAGTTGGACACGTACTGGATGGTGACATCATTTATTTACTTTGGAACATCAGTAAAAATCGAACATTTCCACTACTTTGAGCTCAATTTTAAGGTACTTTCTGTTGTGAAACCAATCAAAATTATATCTGTTTCTGTATTATATCTTCCATTCTATCAAATGAGACAAAAAAAAAAAAAAAACGAGAATACAACCATACAAACCACATGAAAATAAAGTGGACCCTCGCCTAACGAACGAATCGCATAACGTTAAATCCGGCTAGCGATACACTTTAACGCAAAAATTTTGCCTCAGCTAGCGCTAAAAAACTCGCCCAACATAATTCGTTCCGTTCGAGATGCATCCACTTGCGGCCTGAGCGCGCCTCACTTGTCCCTTTGGTGCCAGTGTTTACAAGCCAGCCACCGCGGTCGCATCCAAACATACAATCGGAACATTTCACATCACAGCGTTTTTAGTGATTGCACCTGCAAAATAAGTCATCATGGGCCCCAAGAAAGCTTCTAGTGCAACCCTACAGCAAAAAGGGTGAGAATTACTATGAATATGAAGAAAGAGATCATTGCTAAGTATGAAAGTGGAGTGCGTGTCTCAAGAGCTGGCCAGGTTGTACACAAAACCCCAATCAACCATCGCTACTATTGTGGCCAAGAAAATGGCAATCAAGGAAGCCGTTCTTGCCAAAGGTGCAACTTTGTTTTCGAAACAGAGATCGCAAGTGATAGAAGATGTTGAGAGACTGTTATTGGTGTGAATAAACGAAAAACAGATAGCAGGAGACAGCATCTCTCAAGCGATCATATGTGAAAAGGTTAGAAAGTTGCATGACGATTTAATTAGAAAAATGCCTGCAACTAGTGGTGATGAGAGTGAATTTAAGGCCAGCAAAGGTTGGTTTGAGAGATTTAAGAATCGTAGTGGGATACATAGTGTGATAAGGCATGGTGAGGATGCCAGTTCGGACCAAAAATCAGCTGAAAAATATGTGAAGGAATTCAAGGAGTACATAGACAGTGAAGAATTGAAACCTGAACAAGTGTTTGTGACAAAACAGGCCTGTTTTGGAAGAAAATGCAAAGCAGGACCTACATTACTCAGGAGGAAAAGGCACTCCCAGGACATAAGCCTATGAAAGACACGCTTACTCTGTTGATGTGTGCTAATGCTAGTGGTGATTGCAAAGTGAAGCCTTTATTGGTGTATCGCTCAAACTCCCAGTGTGTTCAGGGAAAACAATGTCCTCAAGGCTAATTTGTGCGTGATGTGGAGGGCAAACAGTAAGGCATGGGTCACTAGAGACCTTTTCTATGACTGGTCACACCATGCATTTGCCCCCACTGTGAAAAATTACCTCCTGGAAAATAAATTGGAACTTAAGTGCCTCCTGGTATTAGACAATGCTCCTGGTCATCCTTCAGATGTGGCAGAGCGACTTTCTGGGGACATGAGCTTCATTAAGGTGAAGTTTTTGCCTCCTAATACCACTCCTCTTCTGCAGCCCATGGACCAGTAGGTCATTGCAAACTTCAAAAAACTCTACACAAAAGCTATGTTTGAAAGGTGCTTTGTAGTGACCACAGAAACTCGACTGACTAAGGGAGTTTTGGAGAGATCACTTTAGCATCCTCAATTGTGTAAACATGATAGGTAAGGCTTGGGAGGAAGTGACTAAGAGGACCTTGAACTCTGCTTGGAAGAAACTGTGGCCAGAATGTGTAGACAAAAGGGATTTTGAAGGATTTGAGGCTAACCCTGAGAAGTCTATGCCAGTTGTGGAATCAATTGTGGCATTGGGGAAGTCCTTGGGGTTGGAGGTTAGTGGGGAGGATGTGGAAGAGTTGGCAGAGGAGGACAATGATGAACTAACCACTGATGAGCTGCAAGATCATCTTCAACAGCAAGAGGCCAGACCTGAGGAAACTGCTCCGGAGGAGGGGATAGAGAAATTGAGGAAGTTGCCTATTTCAAAGATTAAGGAAATGTGTGCAATGTGGCTTAAAGTGCAAACCTTTTTTGATGAAAATCACCCTCGCACAGCTATTGCAAGCCATGCTGGTGACTATTACACTGACAATGTTGTGAAACACTAGGAATGTTATAAAGGAATGGGAGGTACAGGCCTCTATGGACAGATATGTTGTGCAACAGAGGTCCAGTGACTCAAGCTGGTCCTAGCAGCATTAAAAGAAGGGAAGTAACCCCAGAAAAGGACTTGACATCTCAAGTCCTAATGGAAGGGGATTCCCCTTCTAAACATTAACACCATCCACACTCTCCCCTCCTCCCATCCCATCAATCATCACCAGATCTTCAATAAAGGTAAGTGTCATGTAATTGTACATGTCTTCTTCAGTTTGTGTGTATTAAAATTAATATTTCATGTGGTAAAAATATTATTTTTTCATACTTTGGGGTGTCAGGAACGGATTAATTTGATTTCCATTATTTCTTATGGGGAAAATTAATTCGGCTAACGATAATTTCGCCTAATGTTGAGCTCTCAGGAACGGATTAATATCGTTAGGCGAGGGTCCACTGTACACCACAAATTTGCTGTTTTACATCAAAAACACAGCTGCCTTTTTTTCTTATGTACTATGTGCTGCAAGTTTTTTTTTTTTTTTTTTATATAATGCACACTTACCACAGACCTATTCTCTCACATATAGGCCCAAACTTACCGGGCATAGCGTATCTGAGCGAGCCGAGCTCATAGCAACCGATAGTGGCTTCAAAGCCACCTTATCCTTTATGGGCAATGTACGGTGTATGTGCTTTACACAATGAGAAGCATTTCTTTTGTTGGAACCACGGCTTGGGCTAAAAGTGAGCAGGCTATAACAATAAATGGATTGGAAAGACTTGTGCAGCAAGTAATGCCACCAAACAGTATCAGCAGGTTGGTGTGGCAACCCTGGGAATTTGAAATTAGTGCCGGATTACTGATGGAACCGGATTAATGATTGCCGGATTAGTGATGGCCAACCTGTGCTATGGGCTAGTAACCCCTTCTCCTGTACACATTTACTAAGACAAAAGACTCAAGTCCTGGACTAGACTCAAGTCCTGGACATGGGAAGTACAGTTTCTACACTCTGAAGGAGGGGTGTTAAAGTTGCAGTTTTATAACTGTAGTGTAAAGCATCCCTCTGGCAAGACAGTGATGGAATGAATGATGAAATTTTTTCTTTTTCGGGCCACCCTGCCTTGGTGGGAATTGGCCGATGTGTTAATACATAAATAATCCAGATAAGATATAATAAATTATCAGGCATTAATAAGACATGAGACATGATCAGCAATAGAACAGGTCTTATGAAACCAGTATAGGTGTTGGATCTTTTATAACAGATTCAAAGACCTACTGGTATAAATAATGTTAGCATAGAAAAATGTCATTTAGGATTGGATCAGTTACCAATCTTATAATCACAGTGAATCAGTTAATTTTTCCAGAAAGATTTAGAGAATAACAGAACAGATATGTAAATACTTCATAAAAAGAGCTCAGCAGTAGCACTCCTATGGCACACCATTAGAATTGCATACTTTCTCAGTAGGTACCTGCTTGTTAAGTTTTACAGCAATTATAAATGAGTATCAAATCTTAAGCCCTTAACAGTAGGTATTAGTTTTCAGCTACAATTAATGCTAACTTAGGAAATTCTTCCTATAAGATCAATGATGATCACAAATTCAATACTTTAAATCCATATACTTGACTGATCACATCCCTTAAGTCTTTTGCCGGTCACCATCTGGAAAAGACCTGGGTCAGGACATGTACCAGCAAATCATTCAAGTTACTGTAGTCTTAATAAACATGACCTCTGATATTCTCTAGACCTTTAGTATGAATGGAAGTTAAAAAAAAAAAAAATATGGTAGTACAGTAAAGTTAAAATGTATTTGTATTAGTCCCAACACTGAAGCTACTTCTATTCTCTTCATAAAAAAATGAATGAAATTAGAATAAAGAACTAGTTTAATATTTTTCCTTTCACTTACCTTGACGGCATAATTGTACCCTTGGCCGTGTGCACTTAGGGCTTGTGGCACTGCACTTGAACTACTTGGAGCATGAAAGAGCCACCAGTTTGTGCTTATTTCATTAGCAGTATATGCTGGTAGACTCTCAACATCTTGGCCATGGAAGGATTCATTACCCAAATAAGAATAACTGATATGACAGTGAGCACCTGAGGATTTGGGTTCTACTATGGATTTTGCCTGTACACTCCCACTTTCTAAATAACCACTAGAAGCATCTTCACTTATACACGTGACCTGTGACTCTTGAGGTGTACTAAATTGATAACTGGTTTCTTCTAGGCATCTCTCACTATTTTCTTTACCAGTGAATGTAGAATTCAAAGAAATTTCTTCAGGTGGTGTTACCTTTGGTGGACTGTCATATTTGGAGGCCAAACTTTTAAAACTTTTGCTTATCTTAAGCACCTTAGTTAAATACTTCCCTTTCTTTTTCCTGCTCGCAACCAGTATCTCTGATGGAGATGTACATTTTGCCATTTCATTCATATCTGAAGATTTCTCCAGCGATGCATACTGGCAAATATTTTTTAGTTCACATTTATGAAAAGAATTTTCCTTTGCTTGATAATTTCTACACATCACAGGTATTGACCTGGCATCAGAAGAATCTTTCTTCGTGTAGTGCTGATGATTATTCCACACCTCACTTGTACCTGGATGACCACCTCTTATACTATACTCAACTGTACCTTTTTTCTGCATATCACTGTTCTGGGTATTAATTTTGCCAATGACATCTATCATTAAGTTAGAAGAAGAGTTATTCTCTTTATCATCAATATCTTTCAATGTCTGATTTTCAGTATCAAACTCATTGGGAGTTGGCTGAAGTCTCAAGGATGTAACATTTTCAATATTTACCTTAGTATCCACATCACATTTACCATCCTTGGAATCAGACATTTTTGAAGATCCACCATTTTTAATGACCGGAAAAACTTTTAAAGTTTCACAAGGAATGTTACAAAAGGCAGGATATGAAAAATTATCCTGAAAGTGTAGCCTGGTGTGTTGTACTGAATTAAAAGCAGATAAATAATTAAAAGGAATATTACTGCTAGAGCCGCCCATAGAAGGTTGATTTAGCATCCCTTCTGCATCACAGTTGGTTTTATATCCTTCATGCTTTTTTTCTTTAGTTAAGTAAAGCTTGGAGGTAAAATTTTTTTTCCTCCTGAAATTACTCTCAAAAGATACTTGCAAATCATCTTCACTTTCATCTTGGGAATAGAGATGAACATTGAGACCTTCCTCCATGTCAGTGGCATCCTTCTCATCTATCTGAAAAGTAAACACACTACAGTAGTACTGTATTTATAATTCTTGTTAGGTAAGAAATTAATATGCAAACTATGTCATTCTCTTTCACCTTAAGTACCAAACAAGAAACACTTTCACAACTAGAAAATATCATTTTAAAATAATAATTAATATCTTTATTTCTACAAGCACATGTACAAGTTATACAGGCCTAGCTGACATCAATGACATTACTATATAGAAAGCCACTTGTTATGCATGAGCACTTCAGGCAAATCAGGTCAGTTTTGTCCCAGGATGCAACCCACGCCAGTCGAATAACACCCAGGTACCCATTTTATACTGATGGGTGAACAGGGACTGCAGGTGCCTTATGGTAATGTGTTCCTAATGTTTTCCAGTCATCCCTAAGATTCAAACTTTGGACCACAGTGTGAGAGCTGAATGCATTAGCAATCGAGCTAGTTATACACGTGTACAAATGCACTGTACTTCAAACCTATAGTGCCCTCTAAATTTCTAACATTTCCACATGCTAGTCCTTTACATCATCTACTGTCTTCTGAATATAATTCTTCAGCTTTCAAATTATGTCTGTGTATTATATTGCTAAAGCCATCAAATGGCAAAATGTCTATTAAATAAAGATACCAAGATGTTGCACGTGTGTAATTCATCATGTCAGTATTGTATACCACTGATACTGTATACAAAAGCCAGTAATTTGGCCAATTTTACACAAAATTCAACAAATTCCCATTTAAAAACAATCCAAACTAAATGCTGAAGGCATTCCAGCCACTACAGTAAAGCAACCATTCCTCTGCTCATTAATCACATCCCCAGGCCTCTCCTACATAACTGCTCTGCATTTTGAATCCTCCATCGCACACAAAGCACTGAAGTTCTTCCCAATTTCTCAGTTAATAAAATATAATTAACCCTTTGACTGTCGAAAGGCCCAATCCTGAAGTGTCTCCTGGTGTCGCAAAATATTCGAAAAAAAAAAAATTATTTTTTCTTATGAAAATGTTAAGATTATTTTTCCGATTGTTTTAGTCCCAAAAAAAAAATTTTCCCCATCAGTACTTACCGAGATATAGAGTCCTGAAGTTTGCTGAAATTGATCTGCGAGCAGCAACAGCGGCGACTGCCACTCACCCGGTAAACTTTGATTTACTTGTATTCGATGGTTTCTTGTTTTTTTCACTATTTTATTTTTTCACATAACTTTTGTGGCCTGCGAGACCAAATTATTGTGCAATGTTCAAATATACACTCGTTGAATGTAACACAATTACAGCAAAAACTCTATCATTATAATATTGCTAAAACTTATTTACACAAACAATGTAAACAAATGTTTATTACGATTGTTTTATAATATATATACATATGTACAATCACTGGACACTTTTCTAGAAGTGCTGCAGCTTGTGGAATTCTTTGAAACATGGGTATAAGCACAATGGTGTCTTACACTCCTCACACATAAAACGAGTGTCTCTGCGTTTTTGTGGGTGTTTTGTGGTATGTACACAGACAAAACACCTCTGAGCATTTTTCTTGGCAGTAGTAGCAGGCAGTGGTATGGGGTAGTGATCACCAGGCCTCAGATGAGAGGACACGTGTTGATAATTTTATGGGCGCTGGTCTATTGCAGGTGTTGTTTCTTGGTACTTGAATACTATTTGTCTGATGACTGACAAACAAAATTCACCATATTTGGGTTTCTTCTTGGTCTTCAACTTATACATATTATAAGCATTCAGCATGGAAATGTCAAGAAGATGGAAAAACAGTTTTATGTACCACTTATAACTCTTGCAAACACAGTCAGCAAACCCAATCTGCATGTCACATTTGTCCACTAAGTGCATATTGAGGTTGTAATCCATCACAGCTGCAGGTTTTACAATGGGTTCATTGGTCTCTCTATTCTGCTTGCCAGTGTCTACCATTTCATGTCGGTGAACTGATGTCAGCAGTGTGACATCACGTTTGTCATGCCACCGAAATGCCATGATGTCATTGGCAGCAAACACCTGCACTTCACCTCTATGACTGCCAGCATCGAACCTAGGCATATGTTTACGATTTCCACGCACTGTGCCACACACATCTGTCATGTTCACTCACAAGAAATCACTGAGTATAGGGCTCGTGTGCCAGTTGTCAGTATATAAAATATGCCCCTTACCAAGATATGGCTCCATCATTGTTCTAACCACATCACCAGAGATACCCAGTAACTTTCTGGTATCTTCCATTCTTTTACTGCCAGTGTACACAATTATATCCAAAACCAGACCAGTTTTGCAATCACACAGAACAAATAACTTTATACCAAAGCATTTCCTCTTGCTTGGTATATACTGCTTGAATGAGAGTCTTCCTTTGAACAAAATCAAAGACTCGTCAATAACAAGCTTCCTGAAGGGATAAAAATACATACAGCACTTTTGTTTCAGGTACATAAACACATGTCTGATCTTATATAACCTGTTGCTTCTGTCAGGCCTGGTTTTGTCTGAAAAGTGTAACATATGTAACAGTAACAAATCTATTTACTGGTATAATGTCACTGAAAGCAGGGGTTGAAATCAGGCGGTCTGTCGCCCAGTATGTGTTGACACTATGCTTATACACATGTGGCATAAGCATTATTGTGGCAAAGAACAGATACATCTCTGCCACAGTTGTGTCCTTCCACTGGTGTAGGCGTGATCTTGGTGACAGAATAGTGTTTGCCATGGTGTACTCATAGTATGTATTGCTCTCCCTGACAATAATGTCCATCAGAGGTTCATCGATGAACAACTGAAAGCATTCCAGTTCAGTGGGATTGTTCCCAAGTGTACGTGATGGCCGTATTCCACTTTGTCCTCCATCAAAGTCATGGGGATTGGGAACAAACTCGTCATCTTGCTGCCAATCCCAGATGCGGTCAGCTGGTGCATTCTGGATATTGTAATGTGGTTGTGGTTGTGCAGGTTGTGGTTGTGCAGGTTGTGGTTGTGGGAGTGTGGGGTCGGGTGAGGCTGGTTGTAGTTGTGCAGAGTCAGCAGCGCGGGTAGTAGCGTGGCCTGCTGCTGGTGTCACATGACTCATGCCACCATCACTATCACCACCACCGCCTGCTGCCTCACTTGCATCATTGATACCCATCGTAACAATATCGTCATCTTCAATATCAGGACGTGGTGTAGGGCCACGGGATGTGCTCAGAGATGTACTCCTTCCTCTTGGAAGAGCATATGGCACACTACCAGACCGCATGCGACGTTGTATATACTGCCGCTTCACTAGGGAATATTCACCCTCACTGTCACAACTAGAACTGCTTTCAATAACCTTGAAATCACTATCACTTGCACTGCTCACATCTGAGTCTTGTACACGGGCAAATAGTTTCCTCTTTCGTCCTGGTACAGGTGAACATGAACGAGCCGGCCCAGCACCAGAGGTGGAAGGTTGTGGGTCATCTGGGTTTTCATCACTAATTATGTTATCCTGGGTAATTTTTTCGGTCACACCCGCTTCAAAACCAGGGAATTCACTTTCACTGACACCATCATCACTGTTTGAGCTATCACTTGGGAACAAAAGACCTCCAATCCGCCGAGGAGTGAGGAACTTCTTACCGCGAGGCATGGTGAAAATGGACTACCAAGATGGCGTTCCCACAATGCACCGCTGAGTCCCAGATTTTTTTCACAGGGTGCACACCGACCACTGAGACCCATTCTCTCTCGTGTAGGCCTACCAGCCCTCTCCCGCTTGATTTGAAGCCGCTAGAATTTATGCGTATAGATACGTCAAACACGGTATCTCCCATGACATATATATACGACCGCTACAGTCAAAGGGTTAAGAATACTTGGTCATGATTTGGAGAACCCAATAATTGAAGTAGATTTAGTAAAAAACCTTAAAACAGATCAGGGTTTGGGGGAAGGCTCCTATCCTTCAGGAAAATTATCCAAAATCAAATACTTTTACCACTTTGAGGCCTATTATTTCAGGCCACTTTCAGTCTCAAATTGATAAAAAAAAAAAGTGCTAAGAAACAGCAGATAAAACCAAGGAAAATTGCTTTAAAAAACATCTGAAAGTCATTATTTTAACCCAAACACACTGTCAGAGGTTAACCATTATCTTCTTGTACTGCATGTGGTACACCCACCGCACAGACCCATTCACTCGTCTAGGCAAAAATTTACCACTTGCAGCATACATGAGAGCACTATGATTAACACGTAGATCTACGTAGATATCACTGACCTCAATAACAAAGATCTATGCGAGAAAAAGGGTTAATCATATGATTACCCACACAACTGCAAGCAGTGGAGTTAGGAATTTCAGCTCACTTAAAAAAAAAAAAAAAATAATTAACCAAGTCCAGATTTCACAATTTTCTACTTCAACATACATCTCAGAGTTATTCATACTTACCTTCAAGTCCCATTCCATTATCCTATACTGTAGGCGACACTAGTTTGACCAGGTGGCAGGAGGCATTCTAAATTCATGGTAAATCCACATTAGACTGGCCGATAAAAACCTACAGAAACCATGAAAATGTATAGAAAACTTAAAGATTAAACATAGCAAATCAGATACAAAAATAAATGGTGCTATCCATTTCCTGGTGACCTAATCTTGTCAAGTCTATATATAGCATGTAGATCCTGTACTAAAGATTATAGGGCAAAATACCTACATTCAACACTGAAATTCTTTTAAAAATAATACGAGAGAATTGTACCCTTGGAACTTAAGTACAGGTACATTATAACCATGTTAATGCTCTTTTAACACTTATCTGTGATTATGTCTTACAAAGCATCATCACATAATTTATGCTTAAGTATGGTTATGTAGACTATTGTGGTTAAACAAAATTTAATTTCAAGGCTGTCTAAAATACTCTGCATAACTAGGGGCTTTTTATAAAATAGTTTATACGTACATGTCAGTTTTTTCAACATCAGTTGTACACTTTACTCCAATCTGTAAAGTTATTTGTTAGTTGATCCCTTGATAATCACCAGTCTACTGTACTGGAAAACGTACCTTAAAATCATAAATGGTAGTGGCCACTCATAAGCATTAGAGATACAACTATGTAAGTGCAAGAGAGATTGGTACACAGTGGCACAGCCAGTATTCAATCTGAGAGGGGCATGAAAATCATGTGCTGAAAAACGCAAAGAAATAATTTTTAGTAGTACAGTGGACCCTCTTATCGGCTGCTCTGCTTACCTGCCAACTCGGTTATTGGCCAGCTTTTCGGCTTCCGGTTATAGGCCGTTATTTCGCTTATCAGCCATATTGTACCCGTCCACCCAGCAGCCACAGTCACTCGTACATCTCGTGAGTCAGTCTGGCTGTCTCTGGGTGTGTAAGGAAGCTTCTGCTCATTCATCCAAACATTTCTCAGGCAGGAGTGTAGCAGGAAAACGGAGTGTGGAAGGGAAGCTGGGAGTGTAGCAGGCATGTAGTGTGTGTAGCAGGGACAGAGGCGTCGCTAGAGCTGGTGTCACCCGGGGCGGAATCTCTGGTGTCACCCAGGGCAGCATCTTTGGTGTCACCCCCATGAAATTCAAGGGTGGGGGGGATGGGGGGTAAACTCCAGTTATGTCTTTAGAGGCTCTATGGTGTCACCCCCTAAATGGTGTCACCCGGGGCGGCCCGCCCCCCTTACGACGCCTCTGAGCAGGGAAACAGGGAGTGTGGAAGGGAGGCAGGGAGTGCAGCAGGCAGGGAGGGAAGTAACCCCAGAGAGGGCTTTGATACCTGAAGTCCTTATGGAGGGGGATTTCCCTTCCAAACAATAATCAGCTCTCCCTCTCTCCTCCCTGTCTTCCATAAGCCAACTAGAGTCTTCAGTAAAGGTATGTAATAGTGATTTAAATGTTTATTTTATTTAGTTCTCATTGTTTTGTGTATGTAAAACTATAATTAATCTTTAAAAAATATATTTTTTGTTAATATTTCTGGGTGTCTGAAACAGATTAATTGTATTTACATTAATTCTTATGGGAAATATTATTTCGGTTTTCGGCCATTTCAGTTTTAGGCCAAACTTCTGGAACGGATTAGTGCCGATAACTAATACGTTTTTCAGCACGTGAAATTTCTTAAAATATTATGCCTTTGTGCTTGCTGCTCAATCCTCCTTTCCCCTATATGTACATGGCTGCACCACTGCTGATACAGTAGAGCTTATGATCACACATCCCCCATAAAAAAAAAAAAAAAAAATTAATAGTGTATTTCACATTTTTTGTCTGTCTCCACAAAGCAAATTCCTCTAAACATCCCATTAAAACTCACATTTGGACCAAGGAAATACCAGCACAATATAATCTATCAATTCTTCTGATGAAAAATTTATTATCTCAGGCAACCCAAGCTATTAAAATAAATGAAATGATATACTGTAACAATTCCTAACTACATACATACAATCCAAAACCTACTGGAGTATTGTTGTATTAATATTATTATTGTTACTAAAGCTCTAGGAGCTGTACAGACCTCACTATTAATCCTCTATTTTGTGACTCCAATAATCCCTCCATATCAAAGGTCACTTCAATAACAATCCTAAAGTCAGAGGTCACTTATTATCCCCACAATCTCCTAGGTCATAGGTCACATTAAAACAATAATTCTCAGAGTCATACAAAGAATGCAGTAGATATACATGAATTGGTTTATTCCTTCAAGAAAAAGGAGGAGTAGATGTAAAATAGAAAGACAGGCGCCCCCTTTACAGGCGACGGAAAAGAACAACAGAGTGGCTAAAAGAGGCCAATATATCTGAAATGCGTAGGGAGTCACTAGTCAGAGAAATAACAAACATCAAACTTAAGCTAATGGAATAATATAGGAGTCAGGAATTGCGGGAAGAACTAAAAGCCATAAATGAAATCGAAAGAAACTCAAAGTATTTCTTTTCTTATGCCAAATCAAAGTCAAGAACAACATCCAGTATTGGGCCCCTACTTAAACAAGATGGGTCCTATACAGATGACAGCAAGGAAATGAGTGAGCTACTCAAGTCCCAATATGACTCGGTTTGTAGCAAGCCGCTGACCAGACAGAGTCGAAGATAAAAATGAATTTTTGAGAGCCACAGAATTTAGTTAACACAAGCCTATCTGATGTTATCCTGACGCCAAATGACTTTGAACAGGCGATAAATGACATGCCCATGCACTCTGCCCCAGGGCCAGACTCGTGGAACTCCGTGTTCATCAAGAACTGCAAGAAGCCCCTATCACGAGCTTTTACCATCCTATTGAGAGGGAGCATGGACAGTGGGGTCATCCCACAGTTACTAAAAACAACAGATATAGCCCCACTCCACAAAGGGGACAGTAAAGCAATAGCAAAGAACTACAGACTGATAGCACTAACATCCCATATCATAAAAATCTTTGATAGGGTCCTAAGAAGCAAGATCCCCACCCATCTAGATACCATCAGTTACATAACCCAGGGCAGCATGGGTTTAGAACAGGTCGCTCCTGTCTGTCCCAACTACTGGATCACTACGACAAGGTCCTAAATGCACTAGAAGACAAAAATGAAAGCAGATGTAATATATACAGACTTTGCAAAAGCCTCCGACAAGTGTGACCATAGCGTAATAGCGCACAAAATGTGTGCTAAAGGAGTAACAGGAAAAGTGGGTAGATGGATCTATAATTTCCTCACAAACAGAACACAGAGTAGTAGTCAACAGAGTAAAGTCTGAGGCAGCTACGGTGAAAAGCTCTGTTCCACAAGGCACAGTACTCGCTCCCATCTCGTTTCTCATCCTCATATCTGACAGACAAGGATGTCAGCCACAGCACCGTGTCTTCCTTTGCAGATGACACCTGAATCTGCATGACAGTGTCTTCCATTGCAGACACTGCAAGGCTCCAGGCGGACATCAACCAAATCTTTCAGTGGGCTGCAGAAAACAATATGAAGTTCAACGATGAGAAATTTCAATTAATCTGATACGGTAAACATGAGGAAATTAAAACATCACCAGAGTACAAAACAAATTCCTTCCACAAAATAGAGCGAAAAACCAATGTCAAAGACCTGGGAGTGATCATGTCGGAGGATCTCGCCTTCAAGGACCATAATAAGCCTTACCCCCATAGTGGGAAAATTTATGGAATCAATAATTGCCGAAGCAATTCTTAACCATCTTGACAGGCACAGATTGATTAAAGATTCTCAACACAGTTTTACAAAGGGGCGTTCCTGTCTTACGAATTTACTAACTTTTTTCACTAAGGTGTTCGAGGAGGTAGATCATGGTAATGAATATGATATTGTGTATATGGACTTCAGTAAGGCTTTCGATAGAGTTCCACACCAGAGGCTATTGAGGAAACTTAGGGCACACGGAATAGGAGGAGAAATTTTTTCCTGAGTAGAGGCATGGCTGACAAATAGACAGCAGAGAGTTTGCATAAATGGGGAGAAATCAGAATGGAGGCACGTCACAAGCGGTGTTCCTCAGGGGTCAGTGTTGGGCCCGTTGTTGTTCACAATTTACATAAACGACATTGATGAGGGAATAAATAGCGACATAAGCAAATTTGCTGATGACACCAAAATAGGCCATCCAATTCATTCTAATGAGGACATTAGAGCACTCCAGGATGATTTGAATAGACTGACGCAATGGTCGGAGAAGTGGCAGATGCAGTTTAATATTGACAAATGCAAAGTTCTAAATGTTGGACAGTTAAATAACCATGCCACATATAAACTAAATAATGTAGATCTTAATACTACCGATTGCGAAAAGGATTTAGGAGTTCTGGTTAGCAGTAACCTAAAACCAAGACAACAGTGCATTAGTGCTCGCAATAAAGCTAACAGAATTCTTGGCTTCATATCTAGAAGTATAAATAATAGAAGTCCTCAGGTTGTTCTTCAACTCTATATATCCTTGGTTAGGCCTCATTTAGACTATGCTGCTCAGTTCTGGTCACCGTATTACAGAATGGATATAAATGCTCTGGAAAATGTACAAAGGAGGATGACAAAGATGATCCCATGCATCTGAAATCTTCCCTATGAGGATAGACTGAAGGCCCTGAATCTGCACTCTCTCGAAAGGCATAGAATTAGGGGGGATATGATTGAGGTGTATAAATGGAAAACAGGAATAAATAAAGGGGATGTAAATAGTGTGCTGAAAATTTCCAGCCAAGACAGGACTCGCAGCAAAAGTTTAAAGTTGGAAAAATTCAGATTCAGGAAGGATATAGGAAAGTACTGGTTTGGTAATAGAGTTGTGGATGAGTGGAACAAGCTCCCGAGTACAGTTATTGAGGTTAAAACTTTGTGTAGTTTTAAAAATAGGTTAGATAAATACACGAAAGGGTGGGTGTGAGTTGGACCTGACTAGCTTGTCCTGCTGGGTCTGGTACAGTGCTCATCCTTGAGTGGGGATGACCAGACTGGGTGGGTCATTGGGATAATCTGGGGGGTGGGTCATTGGGATAATCTGGGGGGTGGGTCATTGGTCTAATCCAGGGGGGGGGGGACATGGACCTGCTCCGCATGGGTCAGTAGGCCTGTTGCAGTGTTCCTTCTTTCTTATGTTCTTAGCATTGTATCAATCGCATCTGCTAGAAAAGTAACAGAATGGATAATGAGAACCTTCAAAACTAGGGATGCTAAGCCCATGATGACACTCTTCAGGTCGCTTGTTCTATCTAGGCTGGAATATTGCTGCACACTAACAGCGCCTTTCAAGGAAGGTGAAATTGCTGACCTAGAAAATGTAGAGAGAACCTTCACGGCGCACATAACGGAGATAAAGCACCTTAATTACTGGGAGTGCTTGAAGTTCCTGAACCTGTACTCCCTGGAACGCAGGCAGGAAAGATACATCATTATATACACCTGGAAAATCCTAGAGGGACTAGTACCAAACTTGCACACGAAAATCACTCACAATGAAAGCAAAAGACTCGGCAGATGATGCAACATCCTCCCAATGAAAAGCAGGGGTGTCACTAGCACATTAAGAGACAATACAATAAGTGTCAGGGGCCCGAGACTGTTCAACTGCCTCCCAGCACACATAAGGGGGATTACCAATAGACCCCTGGCTGTCTTCAAGAATGCACAGGACAAGCACCTAAAGTCGATACCTGACCAGCTGGGCTGTTGCTCATACGTTGGATTGCGTGCGGCCAGCAGTAAAAGCCTGGTTGATCAGGCTCTGATCCACCAGGCGGCCTGGTCACAGACCGGGCCACGGGGGCGTTGACCCCCGGAACTCTCTCCGGGTAAACTCCAGGTAAAGTTGGCACAAAAGAAGCAAGTTTATTTTGGTACAGGTACACACAAGTACAATTATCATACATATTAACTTGTGTAAATTACCTAGGATAAGCCTTGGCAATTGTATTTATGTGCAACTGTACCTAAATAAAAACTTACTTAACCCCTCCTAAAAAAAAGATCAAAGTGATTTATTTCCATTAGAGTCCTTGTAATATCTTCTTATTTAAAGCCCAGTTGTAAGAAAACTAATGGAAATAAGTCACTGATGGGCTTTTTTGGGAGTTATCCTAGGTAATTTACACTATGTACAATAATTATACTTGTGTAGCTGTACCTAAATAAAGTTACTTAAGCCACAGCAATCACCCACATAGTCAAGACACCACTCATAGAAGTTACTTACAATCACTTACACCACTCATACCTGGAGTTTACCTGGAGAGAGTTCCGGGGGTCAACGCCCCCGTGGCCCGGTCTGTGACCAGGCCTCCTGGTGGATCAGAGCCTGATCAACCAGGCTGTTACTGCTGGCTGCACGCAAACCAACGTACGAGCCACAGCCCGGCAGGTCAGGTACCGACTTTAGGTGCTTGTCCAGTGCCAGCTTGAAGACTGCCAGGGGTCTGTTGGTAATCCCCCTTATGTATGCTGGGAGGCAGCTGAACAGTCTCGGGGGCCCCTGACACTTATTGTATGGTCTCTTAACGTGCTAGTCACACCCCTGCTTTTCATTGGGGGAATGTTGCATCGTCTGCCAAGTCTTTTGCTTTCGTTGCGAGTGATTTTCGTGTGCAAGTTCGGTACTAGTCCCTCTAGGATTTTCCAGGTGTATATAATCATGTATCTCTCCCGCCTGTGTTCCAGGGAATACAGGTTCAGGAACTTCAAGCGCTCCCAGTAATTGAGGTGTTTTATCTCCGTTATGCGCGCCGTGAAGGTTCTCTCTACATTTTCTAGGTCAGCAATTTCACCTGCCTTGAAAGGTGCTCTTAGTGTGCAACAATATTCCAGCCTAGATAGAACAAGTGACCTGAAGAGTGTCATCTTGGGCTTGGCATCCCTAGTTTTGAAGGTTCTCATTATCCATCCTGTCAATTTTCTAGCAGATGCGATTGATACAATGCTATGGTCCTTGAAGGCGAGATCCTCCTACATGATCACTCCCAGGTCTTTGACATTGGCGTTTCGCTCTATTTTGTGGAAGGAATTTGTTTTGTACTCTGATGAAGATTTAATTTCCTAGTGTTTACCATATCTGAGTAATTGAAATTTCTCATCGTTGAACTTCATATTGTTTTCTGCAGCCCACTGAAAGATCTGGTTGATATCCGCCTGG
>NC_091345.1:19393098-19440598 GCF_038502225.1 Cherax quadricarinatus
GTTTCTAACTGCATGGCCAGCACCAAGGGTGATACCATCCAACCCAGACTTTTTATTTTCCTGTCTGTTACAGAATGCTTCCAGGTTGTCTATGAAGGCTGCTTTGATGTTATCCTCTTTTAATACAATGTGATTTTAGTCCACAGATTTATCTCATTTGGGCATACCCAAAAACACTTCCCTGATTTAATACTGCTTGTAGCTAGTTCTTGGATATCTGCACAAGAGGCGCGACACCAATTTTCACAAAAATGACAATTTATCCATGCGGAAGCCCGCTTGTTTGACTGCTGACTACACAGAGCTTCATAATTATTTGGATGGTTGATTTACTGTAATTCTACTAGTAACCTCTTGAATATTCTACTAATAACTTCCTTAAAGTGAAGCTCTAGCTATTTGTATTTCTATTTCTAACTGTACTTGTATATTAATACAGCTTACCGGAGTACGTTTGTTTTATATTTATTGTTTGTGTTTGATAAGGGCGCCTAAAACCCCGTCTGTTTAGACACTCCTGGTCCGTCGTGCTCTGTCAGATCACACAGTTGCTCTACACTCAAAAAGCCTCCCTTCGACCCCGCCGGGGTGGGGAATTTATATTCTACAAACGTCACATCCTTTTCACAATGCTGTCGCATAGTGTTAAAATCAAGCCTGTGAATGGTGCAATAAATGACTCCTCGAAGTTAGCTTTAGCTACCGTCGTTAGGACCTGCCTGCAGGTCAACTTTACGACAATTCACTCTCTGAAGGACTCCTTCATTGTCGTCTGCACAGACGACACGGAAGCATCAAAACTAATGGACGACTCTTCAGTCAGGACCCTACAAACACAACAATTCACTCTATCCCCGTCTCCATACTTGAAGTCGAAACGTTCGGTCTTTGTGAAAAGACTGGACAGTATCGTCACCTCTCTCTCTGCTGAAGCACTGAAGACATCTACTGAGGAACAAAACACCTGGGCCTCGGTAGACAGCATCTCCAAGATCCCCAACGCCTCATTTATGTTAAAGATTACATTCTCAGACATCTCAATGGCTGCCCAAGCTCTCCCTGACGGTCTGGCCATCTCATTACCACATTCACCCTAGTCATATAGAACAGGAACGTTTCACATAAATCTCCCACTGCTGGACCTGCTACTCCTATAAACACACCACCAAGGACTGCCCCGTCAAGGATAAGAAGTTTTGTTCAAAATGTGGGAATGATGGACACGATTTCAGATCCTGCACCATTACTACAGCACCATCATGTCTTAACTGCAAGGGTAATCATCATACCCTTGCAGCTAAGTGCCCACTCAGGAAAGAAATATTGAAGAAAACGAAAGTTCCGAAGAATACCTCCAATTCACCGACATACGCTACAATAACCAAACAACAAGCCGACACCACCAAGACTACACGCTAATCTACAGGCACCATCGCCCAGCAACTCCCTCTCTCCACTCCCCGACGGTGCTTCCTCCAAGGTGCTGTACTGCATGGTGTATGCACATCTTGCAAACGCAGCAAACCCCGGAACTTTCAACACCACTATTAACGAACTGTTCCGTCTGAACAACATGCCTGCCTTCAATTTTCCGGACTCCACACCTTCAGCAAACATCCTCAAGATCCTTCCCAACGCCCTGAACTTTACTGCACCTACAGACCTGTCTCCTGCCCAAGCAACTGCTCCAGTAACTTCTATAACCACTTCCACCTCTCCTAGTGGCCTACGTCTCGCCTCTTGGCGCTATAAATAGCTCCATCCTGTCACTTCTCCATATTGTTTCATACTATGGAACAATGCTCTTCTCCAGACTGAGGGACTGACCACCTCAAAACTTTAAGGGTGATGGACTGATTACATCGTCTTCAAGTATCTTCTGCTTCTATCAACTTTTCTGTACTTGACTGAAGAAGCCTACTGTGTAGGCGAAACGTTTCATAATAAAGATACCTAACTGTTGCATATGTGTCTTACCTAACAACCACTTCCACCGCTGACAATATTGATCATGCTACCTCAACCACTGTCTCCCACCTCTCCCAGCCTGCTGTTACACAACCATTGCACCTCTCCACTGCTCCTGTCAACCTTCAGTCACCTACTACCACCATTGTAGATTCGCCCAATGAATCCACTCCAGAAGAGCAAGATAGCGACGACTCCAGTAAACCCTCATGGGAAAACCTCACCTTCTACACTTCTTCAAATACTGACACCATGATCTGTACTGAACTCTACAAAATCCTCGGTGCTGGAACGGTCAAATATGCCTGTGAATCATCGCTTCACTTCACACTCACCCAAGTTCTCGAGTTCATCAAGCCTCTACGTTTCACCTTCAGTAACAAAGCTAAATTATACCACCTATCTAGAAGCAGCTTCAAAAAGTTCGAAAATGGCTCCATTGCTAACCTGCCTCCTCAGTTATTCCTATAACTCCCATATGTGTTCTACCCTCTGATGTGACATAGCCTGTTGCCAGCTACTCAAGATTCAAGACCTCAACTACCACAAGTTCGATGCAACAGTCCCTACTATTCCTGTTCTCAAGTCTGCCCCACGATCGCCTTAGCTGCTGGGTTAATTAAGCCCTGGCTCTATTTCTCTGACTAAGAACACTCCTCTCCAGAGCCATTCTTCATCTGTCCCGTCTTCCCCGCTCATCCCATTGGGATCTTACCTGAACTTGTTTGCTTTGCTTTGCTTTACAGTATGCTTTATTGTCCAACGAATCCCTTTGAAACCGGTCAAGGGTTCGGACCAGTCAAGGGTTCGGACCAGTCAAGGGTTCGGACCAGTGGAGTGGAGTGTGGGTAATGGACCACGACTGCTGGTAGCCACCTGGATTATTTTCTCTATGGTGACTCTTACTTCATATATAGCCATGCTTACTGCCTCCTTCACTCTGCCTAAGCTCTCCCCAACTCTTAACTCCTTGGAGGATCTTGTACAGTCAGACCTTGCTTGGGGCATCCAGACGTCCCCACAAAGGAGAATTAGTGTGCACTACGTAGCAGAGTTTACTGCCAGAGGGGAATCATAGGCCTGTGTCCCGTGTGGAAAATAATAATAATAATTGAACTTTTCATGTCAGAGGAAAGAAAGTCTCCCTGATAACATTGAGTATACATAGTGTATAGTGTATACTACAGTGGCTCCCTAGTATATTGATGATAAAGGCTAAAGTGTCATTTGAAAACAGGTGAATTTGTAAATGAAGTGATAAGCCTATAGAGGAAGGTGCCAGAAGTCGCCAGAAACTTACCACAGGTCAGCTGTTTTTAATAATCTTACTGGCCTGCTAGTGTACTCGCATATAATCTAGTGATACCAGTGAATAGCAGAATACAGTGTTGTAGTAGCAACTAACCAGTATTATAATGGTACTTAGTGGAGTGGAGTGACTTTCATTAGTTTCTTTTTCTTGAAATACGAGACGTTACTGTGAATTTCATATAACCTGTAGTTACCAGCGGTCGCAATATACACAACGAGAAGCAATTATTACTACAGAAAAAGCGTCCTTCCTCCAAAATTTGCACCAGTCAACTATAGTGATAATATAGCATTTATTGTGGTGGAGACGGAAAAAAAAAAAATAGAAAAGCCAGATACTGCGATTGATAAACAAGGAGGTGACCGTTCGTCATTGTAGGAACTGCCAGATATCACCGGCTCTTCAACACGCAAGTTATACTTTTGTATTAGTCAAATCACATATTACTCGGGTAGATAATTTCCAGTAGATCCTTCATGTGTTAGCTCAAATCACCGACCAGTATGTTTTAAATAAGTGACCCACTGATCAGAGCAGATAGACTGGTCCGGACCCTTGACTGGTCCGAACCCTTGACTGGTCCGAACCCTTGACTGGTCCGAACCCGGGACTGGTTTCAAACGGTTTCGTTGGACAATAAAGCAGACTGTAAACGGATGGGGTTGTAGGCGCCCTTATAAACACAAACATTAAAAATCAGGAACGTGACGGTAAGCTGTCCAATATACAAAAAGAGTTAGAAACAGAAATACAAATAGCTAGAGCTTCATTTAAGGTTATTAATATAATATTCAAGAGGTTGCTAGTAGAATTGCAGTAAATCAACCATTCAAATCATTATGAAGCTGTGTGTAGTCTGTGGTCAGTCAAACAAACAGGCTTCCACATGGATAAATTGTCATTTTTGTGGAAATTGGTGTCAGATAAGATAAGATTTCGTTCGTATTTTTAACCCCGGAGGGTTAGCCACCCAGGATAACCCAAGAAAGTCAGTGCGTCATCGAGGACTGTCTAACTTATTTCCATTGGGGTCCTTAATCTTGTCCCCCAGGATGCGACCCACACCAGTCGACTAACACCCAGGTACCTATTTGCTGCTAGGTGAACAGGACAATAGGTGTAAGGAAACGTGTCGGAATTTCCACCCGCCGGGAATCGAACCCGGGCCCTCCGTGTGTGAAGTTGGAGTTTTAGCCACCAGGCCACTAGCTACAAGCAGTATTAAAACAGAGAAGTGTTTCTGGGTATGCCCAAATGAGGAAAATCTGTGGACTAAAATCACAAGGGTATTAAAAGAGGACAACATCAAAGCTGCTTTCATAGAAAACCTGGAAGCTTTCTACAACAGATGGGAACATAAAAAGTCTGGGCTGAATGGTACTGCCCTTGATACTGGCCATGTAGTCACAAACTGTAAGGCTGGAGGTGATGTCCTGGGAGACAGTAATAGTAAAGCTGGAGGTGCTGTCCTGGGAGACAGTAATGGTGAAGCTGGAGGTGCTGTCCTGGGAGACAGAAATGGTGAAGCTGGAGATACTGTCCTGGGAGACAGTAATGGTGAAGCTGGAGATTTTGTCCAGGTAGTCGGGAATTATACGCAGGAAGGAATACATATAAATGACCTCATAGGGGACAGGAGCCATAGTAGGGAAACAAGTGTAGTCAAAGATAAGATAAAACCAATATTGCAAACTAGAAATACCGCAGGAAATAGCAAACAAGAGGACTCCAATAGCAATAGTGAGGATAAATTACCAAAAACAACTGGTGGGAGCTCCATTGTTGGTGCTAGGGAGGATAGAAGTAAGACAGGGAAACATGCACCAACAGGGAATACAGTCACAGAAACCCAAGGCAAGCGGAAACCAAGCCTGTGCACATACTATGCACTTGGTATCTGCTGGCATGGGAAATCTGGAAAAACAGATGGGACGTGCAACTATGACCACCCTAGAAAATGCCATGCCCATATGACAACAGGAAAATGCAAACTCCCTTCCTGTAAGCTTTTTCACCCTGAAATGTGTACCTCTTCAGTACAGGAAAGACTGTGCTATAACTTAAATTGCCAGGCATACCATCTAAACGGGACAAAAAGATACAAAACATCCAGGCCATGGGAAAACCTGGGTAGCCACAGCCACTCAAGAGGGAGAGGTTTTTTAGTGCCAGGAAGGAAAAAAAACTGGCAGGAAATGGCAGAAATCGTACACCAAATCCAGTCATTCCTGGAGTGGAACCACAGTCGATGGCCTCCACTCCAAACCAACAGATACAGATACTAATGCCGGAAAAAAAATCCCCCCCCAGTACCAACAATACCACCAGTCTGATAACATTCTTCTTTGCAAATATACAGGGTCTAAAGCCAGCAACAAACAACAAAATACCTTTCATCCGTGGACTGCTTGCAGAGGCAAAGGCAATGTTCGCGGCTTTCACTGAGACCCACATAAAGGATCACTTGGACAACGAAATATGGATCCCAGGTTACAACCTATACAGATGTGACAGAGTGAACAGGCAAAAGGGGGGGGTTGGCCTGTACATTGCAGAGTCACTTGTTTGCACAGAACTGCTTAATGCCTCAAATGACGTAGTGGAAGTTTTAGCAGTAAAGGTCGAGAACCAAAACCTAGTCATTGTGGTAGTCTACAAGCCTCCGGATGCAACATCCCAGCAATTCCAGGAACAGCTGTTAAAAATTGACCACTGTCTGGAAAATCTTCCAGCTCCTGCACCCAACATCTTGCTCCTGGGGGATTTCAACTTAAGGCACCTAAAATGGAGGAATATAGCAAATAATATTGTTGCAGTAATAACACCAGGAGGCAGCTCTGATGAAAACTCACACTCACACGAGCTTTTAAATCTCTGCACAAAATTCAATTTAAACCAGCAAATAATAGAGCCTACTAGACTGGAGAATACACTAGACCTCATATTCACTAACAATGATGATCTGATAAGAAATGTCACCATATCAAAAACAATATACTCAGATCACAACATAATTGAGGTTCAGACATGTATGCGTGGAGCCCCAGACCGACAAAATGAGACTAGTCACGAGGGAGCATTCACCAAATTCAACTTCAATAACAAAAACATAAAGTGGGACCAAGTAAACCAAGTCCTAACCGATATAAGCTGGGAAGATATACTAAGCAACACAGACCCAAACTTATGCCTAGAACAGATTAACTCGGTGGCACTCGATGTATGCACAAGGCTTATTCCTCTAAGAAAAAGGAGGAGTAGATGTAAAATAGAAAGAGACAGGCGCTCCCTTTACAGGCGACGGAAAAGAATAACAGAGCGGCTAAAAGAGGTCAATATATCTGAAATGCGCAGGGAGACACTGGTCAGAGAAATAGCAAGCATCGAACTTAAGCTAAAAGAATCCTTTAGGAGTCAGGAATCGCGGGAAGAACTAAAAGCTATAAATGAAATCGAAAGAAACCCAAAGTATTTCTTCTCCTATGCCAAATCAAAATCGAGAACAACGCCCAGTATTGGGCCCCTACTTAAACAAGATGGGTCCTACACAGATGACAGCAAGGAAATGAGTGAGCTACTCAAGTCCCAATATGACTCAGTTTTTAGCAAGCCGCTAACCAGACTGAGAGTCGAAGATCAAAATGAATTTTTTATGAGAGAGCCACAAAATTTGATTAACACAAGCCTATCCGATGTTATCCTGACGCCAAATGACTTCGAACAGGCGATAAATGACATGCCCATGCACTCTGCCCCAGGGCCAGACTCATGGAACTCTGTGTTCATCAAGAACTGCAAGAAGCCCCTATCACGAGCCTTTTCCATCCTATGGAGAGGGAGCATGGACACGGGGGTCGTCCCTCAGTTACTAAAAACAACAGACATAGCCCCACTCCACAAAGGGGGCAGTAAAGCAACAGCAAAGAACTACAGACCAATAGCACTAACATCCCATATCATAAAAATCTTTGAAAGGGTCCTAAGAAGCAAGATCACCACCCATCTAGAAACCCATCAGTTACACAACCCAGGGCAACATGGGTTTAGAACAGGTCGCTCCTGTCTGTCTCAACTACTGGATCACTACGACAAGGTCCTAAATGCACTAGAAGACAAAAAGAATGCAGATGTAATATATACAGACTTTGCAAAAGCCTTCGACAAGTGTGACCATGGCGTAATAGCGCACAAAATGCGCGCTAAAGGAATAACAGGAAAAGTCGGTCGATGGATCTATAATTTCCTCACTAACAGAACACAGAGAGTAGTCATCAACAGAGTAAAATCCGAGGCAGCTACGGTGAAAAGCTCTGTTCCACAAGGCACAGTACTAGCTCCCATCTTGTTCCTCATCCTCATATCCGACATAGACAAGGATGTCAGCCACAGCACCGTGTCTTCCTTTGCAGATGACACCCGAATCTGCATGACAGTGTCTTCCATTGCAGACACTGCAAGGCTCCAGGCGGACATCAACCAAATCTTTCAGTGGGCTGCAGAAAACAATATGAAGTTCAACGATGAGAAATTTCAATTACTCAGATATGGTAAACATGAGGAAATTAAATCTTCATCAGAGTACAAAACAAATTCTGGCCACAAAATAGAGCGAAACACCAACGTCAAAGACCTGGGAGTGATTATGTCGGAGGATCTCGCCTTCAAGGACCATAACATTGTATCAATCGCATCTGCTAGAAAAATGACAGGATGGATAATGAGAACCTTCAAAACTAGGGAGGCCAAGCCCATGATGACACTCTTCAGGTCACTTGTTCTATCTAGGCTGGAATATTGCTGCACTCTAACAGCACCTTTCAAGGCAGGTGAAATTGCCGACCTAGAAAATGTACAGAGAACTTTCACGGCGCGCATAACGGAGATAAAACACCTCAATTACTGGGAGCGCTTGAGGTTTCTAAACCTGTATTCCCTGGAACGCAGGAGGGAGAGATACATGATTATATACACCTGGAAAATCCTAGAGGGACTAGTACCGAACTTGCACACGAAAATCACTCACTACGAAAGCAAAAGACTTGGCAGACGATGTACCATCCCCCCAATGAAAAGCAGGGGTGTCACTAGCACGTTAAGAGACCATACAATAAGTGTCAGGGGCCCGAGACTGTTCAACTGCCTCCCAGCACACATAAGGGGGATTACCAACAGACCCCTGGCAGTCGTCAAGCTGGCACTGGACAAGCACCTAAAGTCAGTTCCTGATCAGCCGGGCTGTGGCTCGTACGTTGGTTTGCGTGCAGCCAGCAGCAACAGCCTGGTTGATCAGGCACTGATCCACCAGGAGGCCTGGTCACAGACCGGGCCGCGGGGGCGTTGACCCCCGAAACTCTCTCCAGGTAAACTCCAGGTAAACTCCAGTCAAGGGTTCGGAACCAGTCGGATCTGATCAGGGTCACTTATTTAAAACATACTGGTCGGTCATTTGGCTATCACATGAAAGAACTACTGGAAATTATCTAACCGAGTAATATGTGATTTGATTGATACAAAAGTATAACTTGCGTGTTGAAGAACCGGTTATTGGAGTCTTGGCGTCAGGACAGTGTCAGCGTGCCTCGTTGTGCTCCGGGTTTTCTGGTGTTTCACGGTCGCTCTTACGTGCTAGAACTTTAATTTGTGTCATCAATCCTATACGATAAATCCCTCTAGCGTCTGGAACCAATCTTGGGCGGAAAACATTATATACTGAGTCAAAAAAGGAGAATTAGTGTGCACTACCTAGCAGAGTTTACTGCCAGAGGGGAATCATAGGCCTGTGTCCCGTGTGAAAAAAAATAATAATAATTGAACTTTTCGTGTCAGAGGAAAGAAAGTCTCCCTGATAACATTGAGTATACATAGTGTATAGTGTATACTACAGTGGCTCCCTAGTATATTGATGATAAAGGCTAAAGTGTCATTTGAAAACAGGTGAATTTGTAAATGAAGTGATAAGCCTATAGAGGCAGGTGCCAGAAGTCGCCAGAAACTTACCACAGTGGTCAGCTGTTTTTAATAATCTTCCTGGCCTGCTAGTGTACTCGCATATAATCTAGTGATACCAGTGAATAGCAGAATACAGTGTTGTAGTAGCAACTAACCAGTATTATAATGGTACTTAGTGGAGATTAGATTTTTTTAGATTTTGCCACCGAAGTGGCTAGTTTATTGTGCACCCCATATCCATCCTGTGGACGGTAGCGCGAGAGCATATGGATACACAAAAGGCCTAGGAACTAGGCCCCAAAGGGTTAACAGGAATACATATGGATTTATATCTACATATCTATAGTTCACTTATCTGTTACAAGCAAATTTAGGAAATTTGCTTAGTATATCTGGTATCTTATTTTCATTAATAAGATATCTTGACATATCACATAGGTTATTATACTGTCTGTCTCTGTATTCCTCAATAAGTGGACAATTAAGCACATAGTGTTCAAGAGAGTGACCATATGCCTGATCACATAATTTACATTTAGTTTGATCATCATCTGTGTGTCTCCCAAACTGCCAGAAGTACTTGTAACCAAGCCTAAGCCTGGCCACTACAACATCAGTCAGTCTGTTCACATTGCAAGTTGCTCCATAAACATACTTATCTACGTTCATGTTATCATAGTGGGTTATTGATCTACTCAGGCTTCTAACTGCATTCCTATAACAATCATTTTCATTATTTACTTCTCTCCTAATATTATTCCTAATGCTAGACACAGTTATACCAAAGTTATATTCTACATTCTCCTTCTCGATACTCTTCTTGGCTAACATATCAACTTTATCATGGAGTAATCCAATGTGTGATGGGATCCATAGCAATTGTACATTAATTCCTTTGTCCCTAATTTTTGAGTATCTATACCTGGCTTCCCCAATGAGCATGTTGTTGGAGTCATTATATGAGCCAAGAGCCTTCAATGATGACATAGAATCAGTAATGATGATAGAGTCAAGCTCAGTGTCATAGGTTAGCTTTAGCGCCATTAGGATTGCAAACAATTCAGTTTGCAGTGTAGACGCCCAGTTGTTAATTCTTATGCCTAACTCAACAAATTTATTATCGTTCTTAACTAGGGAGGTGGCAACAAGAGCAGATGCAGCCCTGCCAGAAGACTCCTGTTTAGATCCATCAGTGTATATAACTTGTGATAACTTGTTACTACCAGCTAGGTGAGAAATTTCTTCTTGAGCAGTTGCTCTAACAAGAGATTTAAGGAAGGGATTACTAGCAATGAGCTTCTTGGGAGGGACTTGTAGGTATGTGATATTAAATGAACACATCTTCCATGGAGGGGTGAAATGCTCTTGTTGCCTACAGTGATACAGTTCATGCAGGTTATAAAACTTAATGCAATTGCACGTTTTCACAATCCATTTAGATCTGTGTGTATTTACCTCTAGACACTTGGTAAGATTCACTGTGACAGTGTCTGGTTCGTTTCTCAACATTCTAATACCGAGTACAGTGTTAATTTCAACAATCCTATCACTGATACTAGAAATACCAAGCTCCTTCCTCATGTTAAGAACTTTTGTAGATCTGGGACAGCCAAGAATAATCCTGAGAGTTTCATTTTGCATTAACTCCAAGGGTCGGAGAGAACTTTCTCTAGCTAATATCAACATGGGAGCAGCATAATCAATTAAGGACCTAACATAGGCTATGTACATCATTCTCACGATTCTCACATTTGCACCATAGTTGGGATTGTAGCCAGCAACAGCTTTGAGAGCATTTAGCCTAGCTTTACATTTCTTGTTTAGTTGTGGTATAGTGGATTTGTTAAAGGGTACATCTACACCAAGATATCTGTAAGTTTTAACGTAGCTAATGATTTCACCCTGCAAATAGATGGGTGGGGGATGTCGTTTGCTTGTTAATATCTTAGTTTTAGAGGAAGATATTATGAGGCCTAGTCGATTACAAATTGCTTGAACTTCATTAAGAATGGTATTCATCTTCTTATGCCCTGTTGTATGGATCATGATATCATCAGCATAGCTTATAGCTATATGTTTAGGTGAGGCAGGTAGAGCATTTAGGAGAGCATTAATCAGAATATTAAATAGCATGGGACTAAGAACTCCTCCCTGCGGTGTACCTAAAGACATTTCTTTAGAATCACTTCTGAAGCCTTGGTAAAGGACAGAGGATACTCTATTTGACAGGTATCCTATTATCCAGCAGAGTAAGCTACCACCAATATTCATTTTGGCTAGTTCATGTAGTATAACGGTTCTGTTCGCAATATCAAATGCAGATTTTAGATCAAGAAAAGTGGTAAAACTAGTAGAGGTGTGTGCAGTGAGAAAGGTGGAAATACAGTTCTGCACACTTTTACCTTTCATGAACCCATAGAGGTAGGGGGAAAGTTGATGTCTGATTCTGTAGTACAATCTGTTAAGCATCATTCTTTCAAAAGTTTTACAAAGACAACTAGTTAAGGAGATCGGCCTAAATGTATCAGGCTGTTGGGGCTTAGGGATAGGCACAATGAGACTATTGGTCCAGGAGGTAGGAAGAACGCCCTCAATGTAACTGAGATTATACAGTGCCAACAAAGGGTTATCAGGCATGTGCCTTAGAGTTCTGAGAATATCATAGGTTATACCATCCTCTCCAGGAGCAGTTGATCGACCTTTGGTTAATGCATTATCTAATTCATACTCGGTAAAGAGGCAATCACTCTCATCAATATTTTGGCTCATAAAATTAATCAGTTTCAACATTTCTTCAGAAGTACTCTCTAAATTTTTTCTAATATGAGATGGAAGGCTTTCATGCCTGGATGTTTTGGACAGTCATTTATGAGGTCATTTGCTTTTTCAAGAGGAAAGGGATGAGCAACATTGCCAGTCTTTTTCCTGGTTATTTTATTTATACCTTTCCAAGCCACACTCAAAGGGGTGGACCTATTTAATCCACTAACAAACTGTTCCCATTCCTGTTGCCTAAGTTCTTCCTTTCTATTCCTTGCATTTGTTAGTGCAGCTTGGAACGTTCTGAGCAGGTCTGGGGTTCTACATTCACGGTATGCTTTACCAATCCTCCTAGCTGCATGTGTTAGATTGCGCAGCTGTGGATCATTATAGTATTTACATTGGTTTTTATTGTTATTTATAGTGGAGGGTTTTTGTTTCCTATTCCTGCCCACTTGATCTGTGAGAACACTCTCAATAGTGGTAATTAAATCATCATTAAATTTTTGTGTGCCAATGGGCTCGTAATTCTTATACCATTGATCCAAGTGGTTAATAAAGTTGTCTCTGTGTTCTGGTTTGAGAATAAGTTTCCTCCTTCTGTATTTAGCTCCTTGATTGCTGGAGATGTGATCAAGATTGACAGTTGTTAGTCTTGGGAAGTGGTCAGATAGAAGATCATCAACTATGACAGAGTCATGCATCGTATATGATGTATTAAATCCAAGACACAGATCTAGTATGCCACCATATATGTGAGTAGGCTCAGTAGTGCCCACAATTCGAACATTATCATGCTCATTTAGCAATCTCACTAGTTTAGTTCCATTGGAGTTTGTTATAGACCCACCAATATTCTTATGTCTGGCATTAAAATCTCCAAGAATGATGGTAGGTTCACTATTGATGCGATCTGGTAAAGCATCAGGTCGAAGCTGGTTCGCTGGGGCATAGAGATTAAAAATGTTTATGGAAAAATCGCCTGCATATACTTTGACACCATGATACTGCATGTTAACTCGACTCTGCAAGGAAAGGAGTGAATGTGGCAAGCTCTTTCTGACATACATCACACAACAGTTGGTTGACCTTAGGTTATAAGCTGCATATCCAGGCAAGTTTGGTGGAGGTGCTCCATCTTTCAATCTACATTCCTGCAAACAGATGACATCAATATTCTTGGTTGCACTAATATGATGTGTCAGGCAACCGCTTCCTGATGGAAGCAATGTTCCATGAAAAGATTTGTAATGTATCCATTGTAGTGAGTTATTACAATCTCTTGCTCATAAGATGGTAAAACTATTATGCTTTGGCTACAGTGTGCAGATACTTAAGAGCAAATAGCATAGTTTGTACGTCTTTATCTTCAGGACCTTTATTTTTAAGCATTTTTCGGCATATTGGCAGCCAGTTCCAAGGCAAGTCTTGAAGGCAAGAGTTATGGGCTTCTTTCTCACAAATTGCTGGAAGCTGAACGGAGATTGCTGCACTTTTGACATCATCACCATGCTCAAGAGCATCATCCTGATTACATATATTTATTAAACTTGTCAGGATCTGTTCAAGATGCTCAATTTTTTTCTGGAAAGTTGTTATAATATGAGGAAGGTCAGGCGAATCCAATGCCTCTCCGGAGGATGGCACTTCTGGGTTAGTGCTTCCTTTAACACCTATCACCTTAACAGGTACCATGGTTACATTAGTGTTCTCTGTTTCATCATTCATTGCAGGTAGGTCCTGTGCATCTGACTCATCTCCAATTTCCAGGGAGGTTACCTGTGTGGTGTCCGTCTGACTGTTGTAGTTGTGTGTATTGGGAGAAATGACAAACTCATCCCCATATTCAGGTGTAGCCATAGGTATCTGTAGTGGCAGACCAGTAGTTCCATATGTGCTAGCAGGGATGGCTAGCTCCTCCACAGCTGGTGTGTGTGATGGCATTCTGGTATCACCAGAATTGTTTGCAGTGAGGTGGGGTTCTTGCACACTTTGCAGAGGTTCAGTCTCAGATCTGGCTGTGGTAGACTGGATGGCCCCATCCTCAGTTACCATTAAAGGACTGTTATCAGGTTTACCTCGAAGGTTGTTTGGGTTCTGACTGCAGTCCTTGTGGGAAACTGTAACCCCAACTTCTTTACAGTTAATACACTTAAATTTTTGGCTGTCAGGGCCTACTGTGCATTCTCTAGTGGAATGTTTCCCAGCACACTTACCACACCAAGAATGTAGTATTCCACAGTCTACTGCAACATGGCCATAGTGCTGGCATTTGTAACACCTACGTTTAGGGGGTAGGTACACTTCGATGTTTAGGAAACGTAAACCATGCACCCAGATATTCCGGGGGAGGGGCACAGGACCCACCCAACTGGCAATAATTTGGGATTTTCCTTTAAGTCTTTTAGGCTTGATGATATGCTCACTTAGTCAGATGGGATGGGTCCATGCAGAGAGGGTATCCAAAGATTATGATACTGACCCATTTTTTAAAGTGGTGAGTGTCTGATGGAGGTCGGAGCAGCTTAATATCCCCATAAGGTGTACTAAATAGATCATTGATCAGCTCTTTATTCTGTTCCACAAACACAAAGTTGTGTGTGTTTTTCCTAAATTGGATCCTTGAGTTAGGATGCTTGTTTACAGCTTCCATTAGCCATGCACACTTAGCAGGCAGCGGGGTGTTGTCAGGGAAGTTCAGCTTAACACATTCTTCCTTTGAAGAAAGACTTCTTGCAGCCTCTGTGCACCAAGGACGTTTAGTATCACATTGTGTACGAGTCAAGTGAGTCTGACTACGTCGACGCTCTAGCCCTTTCTCACTTTTTCTCTTTTGTTTACTTTTAAAGGTCTGGAAGCTATCATCATTTCCATCACCTGCAGAAATAGGTTCCTCTATGACAGTTGCCATGTTTGCCAGTGATGATATCTGGTGTAAGACTCACAACACAAGAATTCCTCGCTTATCTTTCCCTTATAGCTTATGCAAGAGCAAATATTCACTACAAAGTCAGAAGTCCAAAACAGATCACAAGACACAAGTGCTCAAGTTCAATGAACACCTCCAACCATACTCAACCCAGACCACCACCACTCAATACGACACACACCCCACCAAAAACACACTCAGAGACCTCTTGTATGTGTGTTAATAATATGGTACATATAATGATATAATGGATGGTACAGGCGAGGTCTTACACCATATCACAAATTACAAAGATGAACAGAGAGAGAGAGAGAGAGAGAAAGTAGGTAATATTGAGCATAAAATTAGAATTCTGACATACATCACATTAAACATGAGGTTCAAATGATAACTTCCACTTGAGATAGTTCAGGCTACTGCCACCTAATGTACCTCACTGAAATAATAATATAGCAGACATCACAATGAACGCTGAAGACAACCTCTTACCCCAACCATAGATTGTAAACAGAATTACTAAAAAAAAAAAAAAAAAAAAAAAAAATATTTAATGTTACAATGACAATGAGATAAATCACTCTGGTTGACTTCCTTGGTCCATCCTGGGTAACTCACACATTACTATGTTATACATGTATGCAAGCATAAGTGTGCAGCTGTAGATAGATGAACCAGTACCTAAACAATCTCGCTTACACACGCGTTACTATGTATGACAAGTGCTACCAAGCACACCAAGTGTACACTTTATCACTTAGAATACACTTTTGTTGATGTAAATATAGGTGAGAGTGGTACACCGCTGGTCGTAATAAACACACTCAACTTCTCAAGGTCACACACTAGGCCCAGCTTCTGGAGTTACCAGCGTTTTAATGTGTTTATTATGTGTCAGTGCGTGTCTGCAGTCATTAAATTGGTGTATCAGAAGTTAAACACTACAATCCAGTTGATCAAATAGTCTAAAACAATTTACACAATGTATAACTAGAAGTATAATGATTGCAAATTGTTACTATTACAATTTTAACTAGGCGCTAGACCCACTAGATGAGATGGCAAGGAACATAGATGTTAACAGGCTGACTCTTGCTTAACACAGTTGAAAGGTAACCGAATTACTCAAGTAAGAAAGTATTCATGAAACTGAACATTATGCAGCAGTAAGCTTGTTCACAGTAAAAATACAAAGCATAAGTTACACACTCACACCACAGATGAACACTGCAATTTGAAATATTACTGGGAATTTAGCAGTAAAGTTTCAGTCTGAACGAGAAAATGTATTAGAAAACACAGCAGTGACACTAGGACAAGCAACTTAATTATGTAACCGTATTTAATAGTTCAGTTACATTGAGCAGAGCATGTATTACACTGATTTATCAAATGTAAGGAGTCACTACACTGAAGTACACTCTGAGCCTTTTAAAGTCTTAATACAAGCTTACAAATGACAATTAACTGTTGGGGAAAGCAGCACTTAACACTTCTAGCACACGTATGACAGATGAATGTTCACTGTGTACAAGCCAATCACCACAAACTTACTATGTTTGTAAGTGAACCTCTGGCATGTCCCACTCAAAATGTCAGCACTGCAATGCTCGTCAAATTGTTCTCAAGCCACTACAGGAAACACTGGTATGCCAGCAGCACTGCAGAACATAATACACAGACATGCTGTGCCCTAGGACAGCTATAACTGCAGGCTGCCTTAGCTTGTTCTGGCTAGCTTTTAGTGCTGCCCTCAAGCTTGCTTGACTGTGCTCGCCAAGTCCGCGCCAACCACCCGGACACCTGCTTGCAGCAGGCAGGTAGGCACACAGGAGACACTCGCAAGATGAGTGGAGTGCAGCGCAGAGGACACGGGCACTCAAGCACCCATGTGGTCTGGCAAAAAAAAAAAAAACGCCTCTAGACCACAAGCAAATAGAGGCGAACGGCTGAGTTCCAAATCGAGGAAGGAGAAGGGACAAGGAAGGGATATTCACCTCGCTAGACACAGGCAATATGGGTGTAGTGGCCTGCAGGTCGCAGTGCAATTTTCAAGGTCATTCACTGGGCCCACAGTCGTCTCGAGAGTTACCAACCCTGTACTACTTGTTAACTCCAAACCCGCAGCACTTAACACATCTAGCACACGTGTCTTGGAATGACACAAATTTTCACTACATAAGAACTAGTTCTCACAACACCGAAGGTACGGCCGGAACACTGTAGAACGTTCACAAAGGCAGGCTTGGAGCGCTGTTTAGCCTGGATCAGCTAAACTCGCCCTTATCCCATATGTAGATAATGGCGACAAGTTAAGGGATACCGGTGAATAGGAAAGTTGAGGAAGGGACATTCACCTCATTAGACACATGCAGTATGGGTGTAAGTGGCATGCGGGTCTTAGAGTGCCATTTTCAAGGTCACCCAGCAGGCCAGACATTCCTCACTCATTTTAAGCCTACGTAGGTACTGATGGTAGCACAATGTCCTAAGTCAGCGTAATCCACTCATGCAAATAGTTACAACAAATCTGCAGTACTTGCGGATTCAGCATTTTGTAACCTATCTCTGCACCTAATTACACTGTTCTCCAAATACAGCCCCAATTTCTCTATTATGGAACCTTTCACAATTTTTCTTTCCATCATCAATTTAATCTCATTTCCATAGATTTCCTCCTGTACCCTCTTTATCCAATATTCAAGAGGATGTGAAAACTTATATGATATATTCATCTTGTTTAGAAATTTAAACACCAACTTAGTTACATTGATTAGTTTGGGTAAAGAAGAATACCTATTTATATCAATGGCTAAGGAAGGATAAACTATTGGAGCGGTGGTCACAGTAATTTCAACAGGAGTAATCTACACCTTTTGTACAGGCCAATTAGCTTTATTTACCAACCAGCTCGGTCCTTTAAACCATGATACAGCATTTACAAATTTAGCATAAGGTAAACCTCGAGACAAGAAATCAGCTAGATTCTCCTCGCCAGGTATATGATTAAATGTTAACATATGCTGACCCAAACTATTATACTTCTCTTGCATCTGATTAATTTCAGCGACTCTGTTTTGTACGTATACAATTTTACTGTTTCCATTACGAATCCATTGTAAGGATGCCTCATTATCAGACCAAATTACAGTGTCGCTAATATTTATCTCCTGCAACTTATTTCTTATATAATTAGCTAATTTGACACCTACATAAATGGCTGTTAATTCCAACTGAGGTAAGGTACGTGATTTAATTGGAAACACTTTAACCTTAGAAATAACAAGAGAAATAACACTATTACATTGAAGGTAAGCAACTGCTCCATATGCCAATTTTGAAGCATCACAAAAAATGTGGAGTACATTTTTCCCATTTGGATTGGCCACCTGGTGTGAGAACTCCAACATTGGAATTTTCTCATAATCACCAATTAATTCATCCCACCTGTTAATGAATTCCTCAGGTAGAATTTCATCCCAAGCACATTTAAGTTTCCATGCTTCCTGAATTAATAATTTTCCTCTTATAGTAAGGGGTGACACTAAACCTAGTGGATCAAAACATTTGGAAACTTCAGTAAACAAGACTCTCTTAGTTAATTTATTGGGCATACTGTAATTATTAGGTTTTAACATTAACAAATCTCTCTCAGTATCCCAAGTTAAACCCAATACATTACTACATTTTGGCACTTCATCTCCAGGGAAATCTTTACTTATTTTTTCCTTTAATTTGGACGAATTACTGTTCCTTTCCCTCAGAGGCATATTTGCACTTTGCATTATTTTATTAGCTTCTCTGTAAGTCATTAACAGTTCCTCTTCAGTTGACGTCACACCCAGGAAATTGTCCACATAAAATTGTTTGCTCATTACCTTACTCAATGGACTTTCCATACGTTTAAGGTGTGCATTTTTCGTCACTTGAAGTAGGAACGGACTGGATGTAGCACCAAATAATACGCTCCTAAAGCGAAAGGTTTTCAGAGAGCTAAGTGGGTCAATAGGATTCTCAGGCCATAAGAGGCGGGTACAATCTCGGTCAGCCTCTTGTAAACCCACTCTTAGGAAAGCTTTACCTATGTCAGCCGTAAAGGCATAATTTTTCACCCTGAAATTTAATAAGATATCTCCTAATTTTTCCGTCAACGACGGACCTGTCATCAAACAGTCATTTAAACTAGGTACATTTTTGTTACTCCTGGCACTACAATTAAACACAGTCCTCAAAGGAGTGGTCTTAGAATCCTTCTTCACTCCATGATGTGGCAAATAGTGACCATAAATTTTGGCTTGCTCAGGAGGTACCTCTTCTATAAATTTATTAATTAACTGCTCAGCAATTATATCATTATAGGCAGTTAACAATTCTGGCATCTTACTCAGTTCGCGGAGCTGAGCCTTTAATTGTCCATATGCCATTCTGTAATTAGTGGGCAATTCTGGATGGTTCAGTCTCCACGGAAGTCGCACCCAGTATTGTCCAGATTCAAATTTTACATCTCTCAGATATTGATCCTGAGTAAAAGAATCATCTGGACTTTCTTCATTTACATTTATTCCAATGCTGTCTAATTCCCACAATTTATACACTGGCTCAACACCATCCTCTATGGAAGAATTATGCTGGGGTACGATTTCATGAGTAAGACACAGTTATGGTATTTGTAGTTTCCTCTAGTCATGAATTGTTATTATGAGGAATCCTACCATACATTACATGGCCTCCTGCAGTCTTCAAAAGGGTGACACCACATTTCTTTACCATACCCTTTACAAAGGAGGCATAATAGTCACTACCTATCAAAATATTTATTGGGCCTACAGAATCATCACTTACACCAGAAGGTGCTAAATTTACATTAAGTGAAAGTCTTTCTGTAGCTTTACTAACCCTACTGTAGTTATTTTCTCTGGAAGTCTATCTACAATTACTGCATTAACACGTTTTTTCTCATTGCCAACCTGACAGTTACATAAACAGTGTCATACAGTTGAGACCTTTTATCCGAGAGAAAACCAGATAATTTTAAAGTTGTGGGATCTCCCATCTGTACTTTCATACCATCAAGACATTTACGTTTTATAAAAGTACGCTGGGATCCCTGGTCCAATAATGCATTTACATTTTTTTGGTTTATGCCTTTTATAATCAATTTTTACCTGTAACACAGGTAAGGCTACTTCAGCAAAACCATCATTATTAACATTAGCAGCAATTTTTACATTAGCTACTGTTGTGTCAGGATTGTCAACATTATCATTATTATCAACATTATCATACAGACCCTTACACATGACTATATGGTGTCTTCCTTTGTGACATTGATATCAGTTGTTTAATTTGGCATGCCAATCCTTTACATTGTGATTACCTAAACACCTGATACATCTATCAAGTTCCTCCAATCTTTCAACTTTATCATTCCATGAATTGTATGCATTGCAATTCTTAGAAAAATGAGTACCCTTGTAGAAAAGACAATCTCTCTTTTCTCTGACTGGTTTCTTATTAACTGGGCTACTCTTAGGAGGGTACTTATTCTTCTTACCTTGTGGAGAATCATTATTTCTGATTCCTGCTACTTGATATGCACCTATGCAACTATTTTTAGGAAATGAATTTTGATTATTACCATTGGGATAATTTTTACTTTTGTGAAACTTGACAGATACCTCAGAGTTATTATGTGTTGCATCTTTAAAATGAGTTAGTTGGCTGGTCTGCAACTGAACAATTAATTCTTGTAGACCTAGTCTTATTTCCTCCAGTCCAAAATAACCTTTGTGATATTTATTCGAGAGCCATTCAAGTGTTTTACAGCTTAATTTATTCTGTACCATGGCACTCAATAACCAGTCTGATTCCTTCAGATTATATTTATTACTTAAAGTTTTGAGAGTACCCTCCAGTTTAACTCTAAACTGCTGTAAACCTTTGTAAGTGTGATCTGGAGATTTAAAATTAACAATGATATTCACTAGATCCAACCTACTTTGTTCTATATTACCATAAGTGACCTTCAACAAGTCAACTGCTTCCTTGTAAGAGTCATCTACATTAGGAAAGGCTTGTATGAGTATGTGAGCATCTCCTCTTACCTGTCCTTTGAGGTAAAATAATTTAGTTACACAGGCTAGGTCACTCCTGTCATGCACAGCTGCTTTAAAAATTGACCAAAATTCCTCCCAATTTTCTCCAGGATTAAATACAGGTAAACATAATTCTGGGAGCTTTGGCAAAGACATCTTATTTGTTGGAGCAGACTGATTAACTGCCTGGTTTACACATTTTAATTTATTCAAGGCCTGACTTTTACAAGAAAGAATCTTTTCCTCTAATTCACAATACTGATTAATCATAAGATCTATTTCAGTCTCATCTACACAGTTTACTAATAAATCTCCTTCATATTTGTTGTAATATAATTTGTATGAATCATATCTATTCCCTAAAGCATCTAAATACAATTTTAAATCATCAGTATTCACAGTTTCTTGATTCATTAATTCCAAGCACTTATTATATGCCTTGGTTACATGAACTTTTCTAGCCTGTAGTGATGCTTTCTTTACTCTATATTCCATATGTTTGTCTTCTATATGAATTTCCTCATTTTCAGCCATGATGCAATGTATTAAATTCAACTTTATTAATAACACTGATTACAACTTCCAACACTGATACAACTTACCTTTGAATAAATCCCAGCTACTTGAGCTTAGCAATTACATGTAAGAAAATAATATAAACTTCAAATGTACATTAATACAAACCTTTTGCCAGCCTTGGCTTATCAAAATTATTATACAAATTAATATAAATCCTTGCCAGAATTTGGCATAGCAAAATTAATATTATACACATTAATATAATTAGCAACACTTGATTATCAATTACACATACACTGATATAAATCTTGGCAAGAATTGTCTTATCAAATTAGTATTATACAAATTAATATAAATTTAGCCAGATTTGACTTATCAAAATTAATATTATACAATTAATATAAATCCTTGCCAGAATTTGGCATAGCAAAATTAATATTATACACATTAATATAATCTTTAGCCACCCTTGAGCTTAACTTATCAAAATTAACATTGTAATAATTATAATTCACTACACATTAAGCAAATTTGTGAATTTAACATCCACCTCCTTCTGTCATTTCACATATAATTATTAAGTAATTAACTAATTAATGACTTCACTAATTACCTCCGGTTCAAGAAGGACCAACGGGCAAATTAAATGTGGAAAATTGCATTTATCTGAATGTATCATTATGTACATATGAGTAAATGAACAAAGATAATTATTATTTATCAGTTAGACAAGTAGGAATTTGGGACACCTAGGTCGCAAAAAATGTCCCCCTTCGATACATACCACTCATATCCACAAGTTGCTCTGGACCTATTAATTATAAATAAAAGATACATCACCAGGAATTCTGGTAAATATATAAATTTGTGGACTGTATATTAAAAATAATAAATGATATATATATATATATATATATATATATATATATATATATATATATATATATATATATATATATATATATATATATATATATATACAAACACATTTATACAACAGAAAGAGAATATCTTAATATCACTCACCAATTTGACTGGAGATTAATGTGTATCATACTCAGAAAACCTCACTGTCTATCTATGAAAATAACACTGGCCAGGTTACTACATAAGACTTATCTGAGGTTCCTGGAGCTGTCTTGTCCAGTCGCCTGATATATCAAGTTATGCAGGAATGCACATCCAACAATTTCGCTTCCTATGTGAAAGGTGCCAACCCAATTTTAACCTCTAGAACATGAAAAATTCTTTCCGTTACACTAACGTTGTATCCAATTCAAAATAACAATGGCGAGTGTCTTCTGCACAGACGCAGGCTTTCCGTTTTCTATGACATAAATATTATTAAATACAGTATGGCCATCTATTTACATATAACTACTGTATTTCTGGGAAATATATACGGTATTTTCCACAACTACCATACTAACTAAACTTTACATAAAACTTGTCTAAATGTATGGTAAACTAATAAATGTTTAGAAATAGAAAAATAAATTTATTCAGTGCAGAGGTAATGTAGTTTACGTGTAATAAAGCAACACTACAACACTAGTATGCAATGCATATCTGGCAAACTAATTCTAATGCTTAAGGCCTACTTAAGAATTAGACATAGACTACTGAGTAGGATTTCTTATGCATTTAACTGCAGTTATATGCACAACTACAATAATAATAGTATCTTTATTTACTACATGTGGAAAATTTTATAGGGGTGCTTACCTGTATGTACCTCAACATTATATACGTACAAGTAATCTCATTGGGAGACAACCATATTGTTTACCGAAGTCACCCCGTGTAGACATGTGAGAAAACTTAACCACCCCTGGTCACGGCAGGTGGTCCCTTCGACCTCACAATCTTATCCATATCCGAGACCAGTATGGATTGGATAGCACCCACTAGTACGGTGCTACTAATTAATTGTTGACTGTATAGATTATATTAGTTTAACTGAATGACGGGGGGGGGGTGGGGTAGGTTACACATGGATATATCCATCAAGGAAAAACACTTGTACATAATCTCACCATTTACCAGATATTCTCTGGTGGTCACTTGATGTAGCTGGATCACCCATAACCTATCCAGTTACAACATACCTAACTGGCCAGCATCGGTCTGCTATAACTAGAAGGGTTACTTAACTGTGGGTGATTGATACTCCTTATTTCCTCCATTCACCATCTCATTTCTATGTCCTGCTACACCAACACGGACGAGGTATCCGTTGGTTTGTCCCAGTTTAGAAGTCGTGACTCAATGAACTTCACTTTCCTCATCACGGGAGCAACGAGGTCTAACGTGTTCACTCGGAGCAAGGCGACTTATTTCACTTCACGCATTCTCTTAACTTAGCATTATTATCATTAATTACATTACAATTCACAAGACGATTTAATGTCTCATAATTATTATACATATTAGAGATCACTCCATTAAGATCTGAGACCGATGAGTGATGATTAAACCAAGGGTAATTTTCCCCGGGACACAGTCCATGGTGACGCGCCAGTCACCCGGTCCTACCTTTATTCACTCATTTTACCACTTTATTACGGTGGTCCCGTAAATCACGTTCCCTCACTCTCCACCAGGAACAGTTACGACACTTCCTATTATGAAATGAGGCCTATATTAATCCTTAGGCCGCCGTGAACGCCAATTTCCTGGTTCCATGCTTTCCCAGCCTCCTCACTACATTCAAAACACTCCCGCCTCCTTGTGCCCCAGTTCGACCTATACCCCCACACATCCGCGCATGCGCAAAGGGAACTCTTGGTTCTATCCTATTGTCAAATACATTTTTGACTCATATCGACACATTAAACACCTATTAGGCGCTATAGCTTCGGAAAATCAAAAAAATTTCCACACTGCGGCCGGGCGGAGGTCGTTGCTAGACGACTTACATAATGTGGAGTACAATTTTCCCATCTTCACTGGCCACCTGGCTTGGGAACTCCAACATTGGTATTTACATAATCACCCATTAATTCTTTCCACCTGTTAACTCCTCAGGTAGGGCTCCATCCAAAGCACACTCAAGCCTCCATGCTTCTGGTATTAAAAATTTCCCTCTTATTGTAAGGTGTGACACTAAGTCTATGCTCTCGGGGTTAATTTGTTGGGCATACTGGAATTATGAGACTTTAACAATAACAAGTCTCTCTCAGTATCCCAAGTCAGCCCCGGCACATTACTGCATATAGGCACCAACTCCATGGCCATCCATATTTATTGATCCCTCAAAATGGACTAATTACTGTTCCATTCTCTCAGGGGCATAAGCCTATGCTCCCTGGATTAATTTATTGGGCATACTGGAATTATGAGACTTTAACAATAACAAGTCTCTCTCAGTATCCCAAGTCAGTCCCAGCACCTTTCTGCATTATTTCATTAACCCCTTCACATATCCTCATTAGTTCCTCTTCAGTTGACGTCACACCCGGAAATTGTCCACATAAGACTATTTACCCAATTACTTCGCTCAGTGGACCACCTGTGCACTTAAGGTGTGCATTTATCGTCGCCTGAAGTAAGAACAATTTATTATTTAACTGTTTATTAATTATATCATTATAAGCAGTCAACAATTTTGGTGTCTTACTCAGTTCGCAGAGCTGGGCCCTTTAACTGTCTATACGCCATCCTATAATTAGTAGGTAATTCTGGACGGTCAAGCTTCCACGGAAGTCGCACCCAGTAATGTCCAGATTAACATTTAACATCCTTCAGGTATTGTTCCTGAGTAAAGGAATCATTTGGACTTTCCCCATTTATATTAATCCCTATGTTGTCCAGCTCCCACAAATTAGGCTGGTTCAACATCATTCTCGATAGAAGAATACTTGTACTGGGTTGACCTTTTATGAGTAAGACACCGTGACTGTATTCACTACTTCCTCTAGTCATTATTACTAGGCGGTAGTCTGCTATATATTACATGGCCCGTACCAGTGTTGAGGAGAGTGACGCCGCATGCTTTTGGATTTATGCCCTTTATCCTGAATTATTACATCCAACTCCGGCAAGGCTACCTCAGCTAGGCCATCATTATTGCCATTAGCTGCAACCTTTACATCAGTCACTGTAGTGTCAGAGTTATCAACATTATCATTATTGTCACCATTATTATAAGAATTACATACAACCCTGCACATAACTGTATGGTGCCTTCCCTTGTTGCATTGATAGCAACTGTTCAATTTGGTATGACAATCCTTTACATTATGATTGTCTAGACATCTGATAAATCTGTCAAGTTCTTTCATTCTTTCCACTTTAATATCCCATGAATTATAGGTATTACAATTTTTAGTGAAATGAGTACCCTTGCAGAAGAGACAGTCTCTCTTTTCCTTGCCTGACCTCTTATTAACTGGGTTACCCTTACTGAGGTACTTATTCCTCTTACCTTGATGTGAGGAACCACTATTACTGATTCCTGTCACTTGATATGTGCTTATTTAACTCTTAATTATGATTATTACCATTGGGAGTATTTTTCCCTTTTGAGACTTGAGTTACTTCAGAGTTATTATGTGTTATATCCTTAGAACTGTTTGGCTGACTGGTCTGCAATTGAACAATTAATTCCTGCCGACCTAGTCTGATTTCATCCAGACCGTACTCTGGAGGTTTTGGCAAACCCACCCTTTGCATTAATAGGTTGATCAACTGCCTGGCTTACACCCTTTAATTTATTCAAAGCCTTACTTTTACAAGACAGTTTTTCTTCCAATTCGTAATGTTGATTAATTAAAACATTCATTTCCATTCCATCTGCACAATTCTCCAGCAGATCTCTTTCACAGTCTTTAAACCACAATTTGTACCAATCAAATCTACTCTCTAAAACATCTAAATATAACTTTAATTCATTAGGGTTCACGGTTCTTTGATTCACTAGATCAAATGCCTTCGTCACATGGCTTTTAATAGCCTGTAATGATGCTTTCATTACTCTAAAATTCACGGACTTGTCAGCCACATTAACTCCATCAGATCCAGTCATGGTTAGAGAATTATTAATCACTGATTATGCAACTTAAGTAGGCGCCTTATAAGAGTAATTATTGCACTTTACTCTTGTATAAATCCTAGCCACACATGTGCTAGCAGTTAATTGGGCTAATTATCATCCACCACACGATCGATTAAACTTGTGTACCCTATACCGACTTCCTTCAATCAGTCACTTAATTAATAAGTAATTAATTAAATTAATTTTTACACTGATTGCATCCGGTTCGAAGGACCAGAGGGCAGATGTGGAATTTTTTATAGGGGTGCTTACCTGTATGTACCTCAACATTATATACGTACAAGTAATCTCATTGGGAGACAACCATATTGTTTACCGTAGTCACCCCGTGTAGACATGTGAGAAAACTTAACCACCCCTGGTCATGGCAGGTGGTCCCTTCGACCTCACAATCTTATCCATATCTATCCGAGACCAGTATGGATTGGATAGCACCCACTAGTACGGTGCTACTAATTAATTGTGGACTGTATAGATTATATTAGTGTAACTGAATGAAGGGGGGGGGGTAGGTTACACATGGATATATCCATCAAGGAAAAACACTTGTACATAATCTCTCCACTTACCAGATATTCTCTGGTAGTCACTTGATGTAGCTGGATCACTCATAACCTATCCAATTACAACATACCTAACTGGCCAGCATCGGTCTGCTATAACTAGAAGGGTTACTTAACTGTGGGTGATTGATACTCCTTATTTCCTCCATTCACCATCTCATTTCGATGTCCTGCTACACCGACATGGTTCTTATTCCAGCAGGACGAGGTATCCATTGGTTTGTCCCGGTTTAGAAGTCGTGACTCAATGAACTTCACTTTCCTCGTCACGGGAGCAACGAGGTCTAACGTGTTCACTCGGAGCAAGGCGACTTATTTCACTTCATGCATTCTCTTAACTTAGCATTATTAACATTAATTACATTACAATTCACAAGACGATTTAATGTCTCATAATTATTATACACATTAGAGATCACTCCATTAAGATCTGAGACCGATGAGTGATGATTAAACCAAGGGTAATTTTCCCTGGGACACAGTCCATGGTGACGCGCCAGTCACCCGGTCCTACCTTTATTCACTCATTTTACCACTTTATTACGGTGGTCCCGTAAATCACGTTCCCTCACTCTCCACCAGGAACAGTTACGACACTCCCTATTATGAAATGAGGCCTATATTAATCCTTAGGCCACCGTGAACGCCAATTTCCTGGTTCCATGCTTTCCCAGCCTCCTCACTACATTCAAAACACTCCTGCCTCCTTGTGCCCCAGTTCGACCTATACCCCTGCACATCCGCGCATGCACAAAGGGAACTCTTGGTTCTATCCTATTGTCAAATACATTTTTGACTCATATTGACACATTAAACACCTATTAGGCGCTATAGCTTCGGAAAATCAAAAAAAATTCCACACTACAAGTACATGTACAAGGTACACAGTCCTATCTGACATCAATGACATACTACTATATAAAAAGCCACTTGTTACGCTGAGCATTCCGGGCAAATTAGGTCAGTTTTGTCCCAGGATGCGACCCACACCAGTCCACAAACACCCAGGTACCCATTTTATACTGATGGGTGAACATGGACAGCAGGTGTCTTTGGGGAACATGTCCCAAATGTTTTCTAGCACTACCGGAGCAGATTTGAACCCCGGACCTGTGTGTGACCTGAGTGCGCTAGTGATCGAGGTACGGGTTTGTCAGGAAACAAGGCAAGTTTTTGTTGAGGCGGGTTTTAGTTTTATGATGACTCTCAGCTGGAGCTTTTGGTTATCTGATGTTCTGTCCCCTCTTCAAGGGGGGCTCCTTGGCGTGGTGAAGAGGCTCTTGGTCTGAGGAATTAGACCTATCGGTCTTCTTCCTCAGACCGAACCTAATTACCCCCCAATCTCCCCTCCCCTATCCCATCCTCCCCATCCTCCCCTTTTTCCTTTCCTCCTCCTCCTCCCCACTCCTCCCTTTTGCCCTTCCTCTTTTTGTCCTTTGGGATTTCTCCCACAGGCACGCTAGTTCCTAGGTAGGAGAAAGGACACCGGGGTCCATCCCATTCCGTTGAGGTTTCTTGGCGGTGGCGTAGTTTGCCGTGGAATCTGGATTGCCTAGGGATGTCCCGATCCCTCTCCGGTATCCCGGAGTAGCTTTGGGTGTCTTTTGGGCGACGGGTGTAGCTCTGGAAGCCACCTTTCGGATTCCGGGGGTGGTGGCTGAAGGAGGTATGCTTTGTGGCGGATATCCGGCCGCCCTCTCTTTTGTCCACCGAGGTAGCTCGGCAGATGTGAGGTTGCTATCCCAGATTGCTGGTTTACTGGCATGAAGGGTAGGGTATGGCACGGGTTCCATGCTGCATCTGCGCTACTAGCGGTGTCGAGTCCTCTTGGGCGCGGAGGGAGATTTCTGGCCCTTTCATCCCTCCTAGGAACTATCCCTCCCCGGTCCCCCCTTTTTTTTTCTTTTTTTTTATTTTTATTTTCTTTTCTTCTTTCTTTTTTTTTCTTAAAAACAAAAAGAAAGAAGTAACCTAACCATGGCAGCCCTAGTCCATGAACCTGGTACCCCCGGGCCCCTTCTTGATACCGCACCCCGTTCTGACCCCGCCTCGTCTTTGGACCACTCTTCAGACATTCCTCATGCCTCTGTACCTATTGCCGGTGCTGTTTCCTCACCCGCTTCAGGTACTGAGGCCTCGACTGACTCCTTCGATTTATCAGACCTTCGCTCTCCTCTGACTATGCTTCCGGCCTCTCCCTCTACGGTGCGGCAATTTTCAAATCGCCGACCCGTTCCACATCGGACCAACTCTGGTCCCACGCCTAAACGTCAACGACAATTACCTGCTGATGATACTTCTCCACCTTCACCTTCTCGTTCTTCTCAGAAACGATCGACACGTCCTTCACTACCTTTCCACGCTCAGTTTCAGACTGAACAGTGGACTAAATTCTTCACTTTACGACCAACTTCCTCTACTGCCTATCTTTCTGACCATAGTATTGGCAAGGCACTCCTACGCCATGTTGGTAAAGATATTTCTTTTCATGCTCTTAAGAGCGGTACGCGCATCATTACCGTACAGAATGCTACCCAGGCTCGTGAGCTCTCTCGTCTTACCCATATAGATACTGTTCCTGTCACCCTTGAAAAACATCATTCCCTCAATTCTTGTAGTGGTACCGTTATTCTGCCCCATACCATAGTTCAACAAAATTTCCAGACATGTGGCACCGACATTCTAGAACAGCTGGAACTCCAAGATCTCCCAATCCTCAAGGTAGACACTTACGTTCTTCCTGCCCGTGGGCGGAGACGATACCCTAGCAATGTGGCTCGTTTAACTTTTGACAGCCGAGAACTCCCATCCTCCGTTTATATAGCAGGACATCGGTTACAAGTTCGAAAGGTGATCCCTACACCACAACAGTGTAGAAATTGCTGGCGATTTGGCCATCCAGCGAAATATTGCAGATCTATCGCCGAATGCCCAGTCTGTGGTGCCGATGACCATTCTAATACGTCTTGCAATCGATCTCCCTCTTGCCTTAACTGTCATGAGGCTCACCCTTCGTACTCTCGCCAGTTCCCTCCACCCTTTCGCCCCCCCCCCCTACCTTGGTACAGTCCAATACAGTTCCAATCTTTACTCATCCTCCCCCTACCATTCCCAATATTGTCTCCCATACGACATCTCTGAATTCCGAAACACTTGAAGCAATCTCTGAATATATTGCAGAGACCAAACCATCAATGGACACTGATCCACCTTCCGCTCTTCCTCTCTCCTCTGCTCCATCTGCGCAACTCCTTTCTTCACAGCGCACCGTTCCTTCGCTGCTTGAACATTTTCCACTGCCTCCGCATGTGGACTTTTCTAACCCTTCTAGTCCGTAGGAACCCTTACCTGCGGATTTCAAGTATCTTTATCATTGCCAATCATGGCCTTTTTACAGTGGAATATACGCGGCCTCAGGGGTAATCGGGGTGAGCTTCAGATGTTACTCTCCCAGTTTGCCCCTGTTGGTGTTTGCTTACAGGAACCAAAATTACACTCTGCTGTTATATCTCACATCTCAGGCTATAATTTATTGTATTCTTCAGATCCTTTTCCTGATGGGACCTTTAATGAAAGTGCCCTTCTTCTCCGCACTGATATTCCGTACCATCAGCTATTTGTTCATACTTCGCTGCATTACACAGCAGCCCGTATCCACTTACATAGGTGGTATACGCTCTGTTCTTTATATCTCTCTCCTTCTCGGGCATTATCTATTCCGGATTTTGCCTTCCTTGTTTCGTCATTACCGCCACCGATTCTGTTACTTGGTGATTTTAATGCCCACCATTTCCTCTGGGGAGGGTCTCACTGTGATTCCCGTGGAATTCAGTTAGAGGCTTTTCTTGCCACCCACCCCCTCCATGTTTTAAATACAGGTACTCACACCCATTTTGATCCTCGGACTCATACTCTCTCTTGCATCGATCTCTCAGTTTGCTCTTCCTCCGCCGCATTAGACTTTACTTGGTCTGTTCTCCCGGACTTACATGACAGTGATCATTTCCCAATCATTCTTACTTCCCCTTCATATTCGCCACCTCTTCGCACCCCACGCTGGCAATTTAATCGGGCAAATTGGAACCTTTACTCACACCTGACTGTTTTTAAAGAGGTTCCTTCTTCGTCCTCCATCGATGAGCTTTTACACCTCTTCTCGTCCTCCGTTTTCACCGCAGCTTCTCATTCTATACCCCAAACTTCGGGCAGGCATTCTCAGAAATGCGTGCCTTGGTGGTCTCCTGCTTGTGCTCGTGCAGTACGTTTGAAACGTGCTGCATGGGGCAGGTACCGGTACAATAGAACCACAGAGCGACTCCTTGATTTTAAACAGAAGCGTGCGATCGCTCGCCGTGTCATCCGTGACGCTAAACGCACTTCCTGGCGAGATTATGTCTCCACCATCACCTCTGCTTCCTCTATGAGTGCAGTCTGGAAAAAAGTACGAAAACTGAGTGGTAAATATTCTCCTGACCCGGCTCCTGTTCTGCGGGTTGCCGGTGTTGATATAGCAAACCCACTAGATGTTGCCAATGAAATTGGCAATCATCTGGTCCGTATTTCTCAGGGACTCCATCTATGCCCCTCATTTCTTTCCTCAAAGTCTGCCAGAGAGTTAGCACCCTTGGACTTTTCTTCTCTCAGAGAAGAACAGTATAATGTGCCTTTTACACTTCAAGAACTGGAGGCAACACTCTCAGCTTGTCGATCATTGGCAGCTGGGCCCGACGACATTCATATTCGTATGCTACAACATTTACATCAGTCAGCCCTTGCAGTCCTATTACACCTTTACAATCTTATTTGGTCACAAGGAGTTCTTCCACAGCTGTGGAAATCCGCCATTGTTCTCCCTTTCCGCAAACCAGGCACTACGGGACATGAAACCTCCCACTATCGTCCCATTGCTCTTACCAGTGCAGTTTGCAAAGTAATGGAACGTCTAGTAAATAGACGTTTAGTGTGGTATTTAGAGACACACAACAGTCTCTCCACTCGTCAATATGGCTTTCGTAAGGGACGTTCTACCATAGACCCCTTACTGTGCTTGGATACGTATGTTCGTAGTGCCTTTGCGAATAACCACTCAGTTATTGCCATATTTTTTGACCTTGAGAAGGCATATGACACAACTTGGAGGTATAATACTTTAGCCCAAGCCCACTCCTTAGGCCTTCGAGGCAATCTACCATCCTTCCTTAAGAACTTTTTAACTGACAGGCATTTCCGTGTTCGGGTTAATAATGTGCTCTCCCCGGACTTTGTCCAAGCTGAAGGTGTCCCCCAGGGATGTGTTCTGAGCACAACACTTTTTCTCCTTGCTATTAATGATTTGGCCTCTAGTCTTCCATCAAATATTTGGTCATCACTCTATGTTGATGACTTCGCTATTGCCTGTGCAGGCGCTGACTGTCACCTCCTTACAGTTTCTCTCCAGCATGCAGTCGACCGTGTTTCCAATTGGGCCACCACACATGGGTTTAAATTTTCCAGCACTAAAACCCACCAAATCACTTTCACTAGACGCTCTGTCATCTCTGATCATCCTTTGTACCTCTATGGCTCACGTATCCCTGAACGTGATACAGTCAAGTTTCTGGGCCTCCTCTTTGATCGTAGGTTATCCTGGAAACCTCACATTACCTCTCTGAAGGCAACTTGTCACAGCCGGCTGAACCTTCTTAAAACCCTTGCTCATCTTTCGTGGGGAGCTGATCGTCGAACCCTCCTTCACCTACATTCCACCCTTATTTTATCGAAACTTGATTATGGTGACCAGATCTATTCAGCGGCATCTCCTGCTACTCTCTCTAGCCTTAACCCCATTCATCACCAAGGATTACGTTTATGCCTTGGTGCTTTTCGCTCTTCCCCTGTCGAAAGCCTCTATGCAGAAGCGAACGTTCCATCCTTATCCGATCGCCGTGATGCCCATTGCCTGCGCTACTATGTACGCTCTCATGATCTCCGCAATCCTTCCATTTATAGAATGGTCACTGATATTAGTAGACATTCTTTATTTGTTCGCCGCCCCTGCTTACTCCGTCCCTTCTCTCTTCGCCTTCATTCGCTCTTGTCTTCTCTTCAACTACCACCTTTCTATGTACATGTAGCATCTCACTTTTCCCTACCCCCCTGGGAGGTCCCAGCTGTTCGAGTCTGTTCTTTCTCCCTCCCTTGCTCGAAAGCCCAACTGTCTACGGTCGCTTCCCGCTCTCTTTTTCTTGACCACTTTCACTCTCATTCTCATGCCATTGCTGTGTACACAGATGGCTCTAAGTCTTCTGACGGCGTAGGATTCGCAGCAGTGTTTCCGGACAGCGTCGTACAAGGGCATTTACTATCTTCAGCTAGTATTTTTACTGCTGAATTATATGCCATCCTTACAGCACTTATCCGTATTGCATCTATGCCTGTGTCATCATTTGTGGTTGTCTCAGACTCCCTTAGTGCTTTACAGGCTATACAAAAATTTGATACACCTCACCCCTTAGTCCTCCGTATCCAACTTTGGCTACGCCGCATCTTTACTAAGCATAAAGATATTGTTTTTTGTTGGGTCCCTGGTCATGTTGACGTACAGGGCAATGAACAGGCAGACACTGCTGCGCGGTCAGCAGTACATGACCTACCAGTTTCTTATAGAGGTATTCCATGTACGGACTATTTTGCTGTAATATCTTCCCACCTTCACACCCGTTGGCAACAACGTTGGTCTACTATGCTCGGCAACAAACTTCAGTCTATTAAACCGAGTATAGGTTACTGGCCGTCTTCTTATCACCAGTGTCGAGGTTGGGAGACTACTCTCTCCCGTCTTCGCATTGGCCATACTCGTCTTACTCATGGATATCTCATGGAGAGGCGTCTTGCTCCTCTCTGTGAGAATTGCCAAGCTCCATTATCAGTCAGCCACATTCTGTTGGACTGCCCACTTTATCAACGAGCACGCAGAATTTACCTCTGTCGTCGTCTTCGCCCCGCTGCTCTCTCTTTACCTTCCCTTCTCGCTGATGGACCCACCTTTCATCCGGACTCTCTTATTGACTTTTTGACAACGACTGACTTACTTCACAAATTCTGATACTTTCAGCCCTTTCTACTTGTATCTCTTGCTACCCTCTACCCCCGTACTATCCCCTGCCCCGCTGTTTTCTGTAACCTGCTGATCATCCCCCCTCCCTCCTGCCATCCAATTCCCTTGCTTCCTTCCCTACCCTGCAGCGCTGTATAGCCCTTGTGGCTTAGCGCTTCTTTTTGATTATAATAATAATAATGATGTTCTGTCTGAGGCTTTCCACTGGCTTACCAGTCCACCATTTTAAAAATTATGGCTGATTACAACCATTCGGGAGGAGTATGTTGCATAACAATGGCTTACTTTGTAAGGACCCCAATGGAAATAAGTCTTCTTGATTCGCCGGTATTCTCCCGGCCCGGGCCTTTTCCAAGTGGTGGCCCGGCCTTGGCTCCCTTTTTAGGGAATGTCTCAGACTAATGTCTGCCATGGGAGGACGTACAAATACCTCCTCATCGTTGGGATCAACTGTCCCCAGGCCTAGTCACATTCCCCGCCCTCGGAAGTAAGTCACTGACTTTTTTGGGTTATCCCAGGTTCTCTACACAGTTAAGAACGATAATAAATTTGTTGAGTTAGGCATAAGAATTAACTGGGCGTCTACACTGCAAACTGAATTGTTTGCAATCTTAATGGCGCTAAAGCTAACCTATGACACTGAGCTTGACTCTATCATCATTACTGATTCTATGTCATCATTGAAGGCTCTTGACTCATATAATGACTCCAACAACATGCTCATTGGAGAAGCCAGGTATAGATACTCAAAAATTAGGGACAAAGGAATTAATGTACAATTGCTATGGATCCCATCACATTGGATTACTCCTTCATGATAAAGTTGATATGTTAGCCAAGAAGAGTACCCAGAAGGAGAATGTAGAATATAACTTTGGTATAACTGTGTCTAGCATTAGGAATAATATTAGGAGAGAAGCAAATAATGAAAATGATTGTTATAGGAATGCAGTTAGAAGCCTGAGTAGATTTATAACCCACTTTGATATCATCAACGTAGATAAGTATGTTTATGGAGCAACTTGCAATGTGAACAGACTGACTGATGTTGTAGTGGCCAGGCTTAGGCTTGGTTACAAGTACTTCTGGCAGTTTGGGAGACACACAGATGATGATCAAACTAAATGTAAATTATGTGATCAGGCATATGGTCACTCTCTTGAACACTATGTGCTTAATTGTCCACTTATTGAGTTATACAGAGACAGACAGTATAATAACCTATGTGACATGTCAAGATATCTTATTAATGAAAATAAGATACCAGATATACTAAGCAAATTTCCTAAATTTGCTTGCAACAGATAAGTGAACTATAGATATGTAGATATAAATCCATATGTATTCCTGTTAACCCTTTGGGGCCTAGTTCCTAGGCCTTTTGTGTATCCATATGCTCTCGCGCTACCGTCCACAGGATGGATATGGGGTGCACAATAAACTAGCCACTTCGGTGGCAAAATCTAAAAATCTACACACTTGCTGCTATGTATGATAATCTATGTAACTGTATTTGTGTATACCTGAATAAACTTACTAAGTTTTCTTGAAGAATATTGAATTTTAAAAGGAGAGTTAAGAGTTTTCAATGAAGAGGTTCTAGTGAGCATCAAAATGGTATAAAATACCGACAGGCTGTTAGGTAAGACACATATGCAACAGTTAGATATCTTTATTTCGAAACGTTTCGCCTACACAGTAGGCTTCTTCAGTCTAGTACAGAAAAGTTGATAGAGGCAGAAGAGACATGAAGACGATGTAATCAGTCCATCACCCTTGAAGTTTTGAGGTAGTCAGTCCCTCAGTCTGGAGAAGAGTCTTGTTCCATAGTCTGAATCAATATGGAGAGTAACAGGAGCGGCAGCGGCAGCGGCAACAGGAACCTTGTCCTCTATTTTTACTTCTACCTGAGGTTCCCAGCAGCCCAGTGATGACCTAATCAAGACCTGCATAACACTAACATATGTGGATACCCAGAATGATATAAAGCAACTGCAGAAATCACCCAAAAGTTCACAAATTACCAACAAATAGGACTCATACTACACCTCCTACCCCGCTGCCACTGAAGTGATACTCCACTACATTCACCCATCACCCATCGCCTACAATTCACCCGAAGCCACAGCCAATGGACAAGGGTCAGAACAATAAAAGAAGATCCAATAACCAGCTAAGGACTCCTAACATCAAAGGTGAGAGCAGCAATAACACGAGGAAAACTTGTGGTACTGCCAGCCAGGACACAACCCTCATCACCCACCGGCACCACCACAACACACGACAGACAACAACAAACATGGCTGCCGCTACAGTCCAAGATAACTCCTTCTCAGTATTTGATGTCAAGAAGATCACCGACCCAGAAATAGCTAAACTCCTTATGATTCAGAACCAAACGATCACCAAACTAACTCAAGAAATGCAGGAACTAAAGGCTAGCAATGCAGATTACCTCAACAAGATCACTGCTCTAGAACATAAACTAGACACTCTAGAACAACAAAGCAACACCCACACCCGGTCCCTAGACACCATCAACACTCTAAAAGACCAAGTCACCCTACTTACTACCAACATTACAGAGGAAAGATCAAGAGTGGACCAACAACTTGCCACTGTCATAACCAACTTCCAAGACCATAATGACCAACAGCAGCTAACTGACGCTGTTGTAGTTAACAGCAAACATCTCCCACCCACAGTCACCCAAGAGACCTGCATGGAGACCACCCTACAGCTTATCAAGGACCACCTTCGCCTTAACATATGTAGTGATGACTTAAAGGATTGCAAACTGATGGGCCACCAAGCAGGTAAAAAAACAGTGCTGTTAAAATTCCAAACTAGCCTACAAAGAAACAACCTACTAAAAACATCTATTTCTATGAAAACTGATGTTTACGTCAATGAGTGCCTTACCAAAACGAGACAAAACCTTCTTTATCGGCTAAGAAAATTGCGCTATGCCCAAAAAATCCACCAGTGCTTTGTGAGGGATGGAAAAATAGCAGTTAGGAAACAGCCCACTGGGAAGAGATACTTCATATCCACAGAACATGACCTTAAAACATATTTAAGTGAGGCTGGACTAACAGAATCAGAGTAAAGTGCAGATAATACCCATAGTCCACCGTTAGTGTTATATTGTCATAAATTCGTGCCCCCCTAAAATTCTAATACCCCAACTACTTTTAATTGTCATTGTTGTATTCAACGACCATTCTACCTCATAGTCTTAATTGTATTTAATATCTACAGAATCTATCTCCTTTTTTACAACTTACCACATCACTGTTCCATCTTATTTTTTTATAAACTAACCATAACTTGTCTTCAATAATTCTACCTCACTTTAAAAAATACTCAATTGCCCAATTTTATTCTAAATCCCTATTATTGCCCAATTTTACTTTAAACTATATTGATCAAACTTATTGTAAACTTCTTTTATTGACCATTTTTATTCCATACTTTTTTAACCTAGTATTTTCAACTACAACTTTTATATTATCCTGTCTGCCATCTTACTAGCATATTATAACCAAGTCATTGCCATTTTTATTTTTATCATTTTTTTTATTATTATTTTGCTACCTTAATTTGTGTATTTTATCCTGTCAATTTAAATCTAATTATACTCTAATTCTTGTAAACAACTTATATAAGACCTTAGTGCAATTACAATTGAGAGTCTTGTTCCTTTATTATATTATTAGATTAATCACAGTTTTACTCTAGCTCATTCTAGCTCAATACATAGTCAATACCAAATTCACTATACTAGACCATAGTGCAATTACTAGTGAGGGACTGGTGCTATTTGTAATTTGTATTTTTATATTATTAGACTAAACCTAGTTATACTATAGCTCTTTCTAGCTCAATACATAGTCAATACCAAATTCACTATATTAGACCATAGTGCAATTACTAGTGAGAGACTGGTGCTATTTTTAATTTGTATTTTTATATTATTAGATTAAATTCAGTTGTACCATAGCTCATTCTAACTCAATACATAGTCAATACCAAATTCACTATATTAGACCATAGTGCAATTACTAGTGAGAGACTAGTGCTATTTTTAATTTGTACTTTTATATTATTAGATTAAACCTATTGTACTTTAGCTCATTCTAGCTCAAAACATAGACTCCACAAAAGTCATTATTAGACCTTAGTGCAATTACAAGTGAGAGTCTTGTTCTATTTTTAATTTGTATTTTTATATTACTAGTTTATACCTAGTTGTACTTTAGTTCATTCCAGCACAACACATAGACAACATCAACTTCATTATGTGTAGTAGTGACTATACCCTACATGACCAAAATACTCTAGCTATATACTTGTCCAAACTTCCTACCACTACAGATATCAGTACTAGAACTCAACACACAACTCAGGATATAAATAACCATAATTTAAACCTAGAAGATGATTGATCACGTTGACCCTGATCTAAACCTCCATAATCTGACACCCAATCAAAACCTATTGGAAAGTAACTGCCTTTATTACACAGCATCACAAGCCACCACTATCCTAAACAATGCTAAAAGTCTATCAGTACTTAACTACAACATCAGGTCCTTAAGCAAACACTATGATGACCTCCTAGCACTCCTTGAATCACTAAAGACACCCTTCTCCTGCATTATTCTTACTGAGACCTGGCTTAAGCAGGACACAATAGATATCTACCCTCTACCAGGATACACAGCAATTCACAACTGCAGACCAAACCAAGTTGGGGGTGGTATTGCAATCTATTACTCTAACCAATTATCTTGTCTTAGCACCACTTGCTTTAGTGATGAATATGGGGAATACATTTTTGCTAATTTTACTGTAAAAAAACTTAAGACGCCTATAACAATCGGTGCCATTTACCGGATACCTCACACAAACATCCCAAATTTCAGTGAGAAATTAAAGTCACTAATAACAAACAGACAAATGAATAAGCACCACCTTCTCTTAGCTGGAGACTTCAACATCAACCTTGGCTTACTAGATGATCAGCCTGTAACTGATTTCATCAACAATATGAACAACACACTTCTCATACCAACAATAACTAAACCAACCAGGCTCACTGAGACAAGTGCAACCATAATAGACCACATATGGACCAATATACTAGCCCCCCTTAAATCAGGGATAATCACAGATAGCACTACAGACCACTACCCTACCTTCCTCCTGACAAACATTAGTAAACCACCACTTGAATACAACAAAGTCTCATTTAGACTCCATGACGAGGCCTCAGTAAGGAAGTTCACAGCTGACCTAGAGACTGTTGATTGGCCTACAGAATTCTCCAAGGCCAATGGTATTGATGACCGGACAGACATTTTTCTTAACAAATTACTTAGACTATACAACAAACATTGTCCTATAAAAACAAAACAGATCACAAACAAACGGCTTGGTTGCCCATGGCTAACCAGCACCATTCTGAAATCCATTGACAAGAAACACCAATATGAAAAGCAATATAGACAGGGCTTAATACACAAAGATACTCTTAAACACTATTCATCAGCTCTCACCAAAGTAATAAAAAAAGCCAAACAACTATACTACTCCACTAGATTCATAGACACTAGAGGAGATATAAAAAAGACCTGGAAAACACTCTCTCAGATTCTAGGGACCCACAAACTGAGAAAAACCAAGAATATTGTCCTAACTAAACCTAATGAAACACCACTACATCCCACTGACACAGCTAACAAGATAAACGACTTCTTCTCAAATATAGGATCTAATCTTGCCAGTAAAATCCCACATACCAATGCCCATGCCGGGGACTACCTAGATGGGAATTTCCCTAATTCCTTCTATCTTGCACCAACTGAGCCCATGGAAGTCATTGAGATCATAAAGTCACTTAAAAATAACTCCGGGAATCTGTCTCATGTCCCACCATTACTGTACAAGCGAGCGGCCCATGTCCTTTCGCATGCTATTTCATTACTTTTTAACAAGTCACTAGAGACTAGCACCTTCCCGAAACTACTCAAGATGGCAAGGGTTACACCAATACATAAAGGTGGTGACCCTACAGACTTAACTATAGGCCAATATCTAACTTACCATTGCTATCCAAAATCTTTGAGAAACTCGTGCACAGGAGACTGTATTCATTTATAACAGCTCAAAACATACTCAACCCCTGCCAGTTTGGATTCAGGAAAAATAAAAGCACTAATGATGCAATCATAAAAATGCTAGATCTGCTTTACACAGCATTGGAAAATAAGGAATATCCACTTGGAATTTTTATTGACCTAAGAAAAGCTTTTGACACAGTAGACCACGACATCCTACTCCACAAACTTGATCACTATGGTATAAGAGGCCATGCGCTTGCTTATTTCAAATCTTACATTACTAATAGGTATCAGTACGTCACCATTAAAGACACAGCATCAGCAACACGGCCACTTGATACTGGAGTTCCGCAGGGAAGTGTCCTTGGTCCCCTGCTCTTCCTCATATACATCAATGACCTTCCAAACGTATCCCAACACCTGAAACCCATTCTCTTTGCTGATGACACAACTTATATCATCTTGCCACCCTCAACACCATTGTGAATGAGGAGCTGATTAAAATATCGACTTGGATGACAGCCAATAAACTTACGCTTAACACTGACAAAACCTACTATATTATGTTTGGTAGCAGAGCAGGAGATGCACAAATTAACATTAAGATTGACAACACTCTAATTACCAGAAATAATGGGGGAAAATTCCTAGGCTTATACCTTGACAACAACCTGAATTTCAGCACCCATATCCAGCATATAGCCAAAAAAGTATCCAAAACGGTTGGGATCCTCTCCAAGATACGATACTACGTCCCGCAAAATGCCCTTCTCACACTATACCACTCACTTATTTATCCATACCTCACCTATGCTATTTGTGCTTGGGGATCAACTGCAGCAACACACCTAAAGCCAATAATAACCCAACAAAAAGCTGCAGTAAGAATAATCACTAAATCCCATCCCTGGCAACACCCCCCCCCCACTCTTCATAGATCTAAACTTACTCCCAGTCCAGTACATCCACACTTACTACTGTACAATCTATATCTACAGGGCCTTAAACTCTAATATCAACCTTGACCTAAAACGCTTTCTTGATAGTTGTGACAGAACCCACAGGCATAACACCAGACACAAACATCTCTACGACATTCCCCATGTCCGACTAAACCTTTACAAAAATTCAACGTATGTCAAAGGCCCTAAAATCTGGAATACCCTACCTGAGAACTCTAGAACTGCAGACACATTCATCACCTTCAAAACTACCATTAGAAAACATCTTATCTCCCTGATACACCCCGTCAACTAACTACACGAATACCACCTGGTGGTTCACACTTACACTCACTCACTCATTTGACCATAAACAGAAATATTAATCTCAGTCTTAAAATAATGAATCCTGTTATACTCCAATACTGAAACTATGTACTGTGCCAAAACAAAAGCATTCACATTGCTAAACTCACAAACTAGTATTTAGTCACTTAGCCATAATACCAACTTACCTCATAATTTGTAATATTTTACAATTAAGAATAAAACTAAGTATGCCCGAAATGCCTAGCCATGCTAAGCGTTCTAGTGGTACACTCTGTAATCACAATTTTACTACATGTAAACCAAACAATAACCAAATTTCTGTAAACTCAGCATTGTAATCCTTATAGAGAATAAACTTTGAATTTTAATTTGAATTTGAGTTGAAGTGACAGGAAGGAGCCTTATATACCACCAGGAGGTGAGATGTAGGCCACTAGTAGAGGTAAGAATATAGTCGTTGGGAGGTCATGTCCCTCTCAAATCAGCTCTAGAGTATGGTAATAATAACTGAACAAGAGCAAAAGGTGTAAGGAAACATGCCCAGGTCTCTACCCACCCCAGGATCGAACCCTGTCTTTGGTTGTAAGCCAAAAGCAGTACCAAATGCATAATATACATTTATTTTAATATTTCGCATGTTTATACATTAGTTTATACAGTAAAACACGGAATCACTAGTAATAAACAGAATACATGCATAAATTCAACATTTTATTGGCTTTAGGCAATACAATAAAGGCTTATTATTTACAAACACAGACCAGCTGACCTGCAGCGAGACTCAAGTATACATGCTATATAACTATTTTTAGTGCAGAATTCATAAGTAATAATGAATATGAGTACTGATCAAGTGTTCACTCATGTTCATACACTTCTTGATACAAATAATTATTACATTCAAAGCGCTAAACCCGTTAGGGGTCATACAGCACCAGGGGAATGAGAGGTGAGCCGCGGAAGGCGATGGAAGTTTTCAATTTCTTGGTTCTAGTTCTTGACCAGAATCAAGGCTGGTCTTGATACATAAGTAGTATCAACATTCGTGGTCCCAGACTATTCAACATCTTACCAGAAGATATCAGGAACAATGCTGGAACAAGTGTAGAAGTTTTGAAGAGAAAACTGGACAAGCATCTTCACCAGGCCGCAGATCAACCAAGCTGTGATAGATATGTGAGGCAGTGGGCAACAGCCTGGTTGACCAGGCTAGCACCAGACGAGCCTGACCCATGGCCGGGCTCCGTGAGTAGTAACTTTCGAAACTCATCGAAGGTATATCAAAGGCACATTAAGAATAAGCCAGCAGTAACAACTTGGTTGATCAGACCCTGATCCACCATGAGGCCTGGTCTCAGACCGAGCCGCGGGGGCGTTGACCCCCGAAACCCTAGGGTTTCTTGATTGCAATAAGATACTAACACTGATCAGGTATTTCACCTCTCCCTGTAAATGTTGACATTAAAATAACTAAATAACAACTCGATAACAAAGGTAAAACAACTGATTTTTTTTTTAGAGAGATCCGAGGACAACAATACAATGTCCATTAGTGCAGGAAACCAGCCTAGTGTAATTTAAAGATATCCAACGAAAGGAAACCCTTGTTAGTACGATATTTCACCTACATGAAGCTTTGCCAAGTACAACATGTAGGTAAAAAGGTTTACTACTAAAGGTCTCTTTTTGCTTTATCTTTTGACCACATGTCAGCTACGCCATGCTTCAACCAGCCTAGTGTAGGTTATACATCCTCAACTAGACCCTACAACAAATTATCTATATGTATCTACAAGGCATACTGCAGAAAATATTGAAGAAAGGCCACACCGTAAAACAAATTATTGGGACAATGTGGTATGGTTTGTTTGCAATCGTGTCATTACGATTTCGTGAGTCGTGTTTTTTTTTCTTCAGTTAGCCTAGAACCCAAACTTTGGAATTATGAAATTAGAATCTAGGCCAAAGAACTTGGGTCTAGAACTTTGTGAATTAGAAAAGTTAATTTAAAAGCTTAGAAAATGTAAATAATACAGACTGGTGATCGTCCATTACATAACTAGGACCTGTGAACCTGCAGAGTGTGACCAGGACGAGGTTAGCACAATAAACCTGCCTTGTAGAAGCTAGAATGAAGCTGTGAACTTAGAAATGTGGTGCTCAACATCAAACCACGAATTAAACTTCTACAGTGGACTCCATTGAGTAGATTAGATAAAAACCTTCAAGCAATCAACATGAGACTGAAAATGGATTCTAAAACTTAGGATTTCTGGTAACCCAAACATAGAACTAAGAAAGTATTTTATCTTAAGGCAGATGTTCAAAATTTATGAAAAATCAGACGACAGATCAGAGATAATGGAACCTGTAATTTGTAAATTAATGGGCCCAATCTGGTTGGTATTATCCTGAAGGCAGAGAACCTCAAATCTATAACTATGTCGAGTTCATAGTGTGCTAGATGGGACTTCGATTATAGAACCAGGAGCATCTCAGAGCTTGTTAATCTTATATGATTTCGTGAAACGATCGTTAAGATAGGAGGTGGAAGTGACCTGAACCTAGAACTAGGAGTAGTTCAGAGTTAGAAGGTGGAGACTAGAATTTAATTATTTGTGTGATCCAATCTAAGTAGTGAACAACGCTGACATAGACGCCGGGAACACCAGAGGAACCACAGCCTATCCCCCAAGACACTATCCCGGCCAGCTGGTACCGTCCGTCTGGACCCTCACACGCCAAGGGGCCCCCACCGTCACCCTGTAAAATATGATTATTATTAATATTATTACATTTATGGAGGAAGCGCTAAACCATAGGGGTCATAATGCACCTAGGGAATGAGAGGCAATCGCATTTGATCCAATGAAAAACGGGGGTAGCTTCAATTCCTTGGAACAAGAGTCCTTTACCGACATCAGGGTACACCCGGCTCCTTAGAGGCAACATAAGAATACAAGATCACTAGCGTAAGCCTAAGGCGAGGGATCACTGATGTAGGCTTACTGATTAGGGATCATTGTAGTAGACCTACTGGCTAGGGATCACTGACTAGGTCTACTGACTAGGTATCACTGGAATAGGCCTACGCCAGTAAGGGGTCATAGTTTAATATATTATGCACCTCTATACTCATCCTGTGGGCAGTAGTCAAAGGATTAGAGGTACATTATGGGTCCAGGGACTGGGCCCCAAAGTTCTGATAGCTGAACAAGTTACAAAGGTAATGAACTCCAGGTAGATCTGGAAATAAGTAAGGACCTCAATGGAAATAAGTCACTCTGTCTGACTTTTTTGGGTTATCCTGGGTACTTTACACACATATGCTGCTATGTATGATAATCTATATAACTGTATTTGTGTATACCTGAATAAACTTATTTACTTACTTACCAAGTTACAAAGGTAATGAATCATCTACACGTCTATACATGGTTACAGTCATAAACACATTACAAAGTAATGAGCAATTCACACGTCCACACTCGGTCATAACTGTAATGAGTTGTAACTGTCTTCACTGACTGATGAATAACACATTTCAAGTTGAAATAGTTTACAAGAAGAACTGCATACTCTTTTGGTCATGAGGTCGCAGCATTTTCTTGGATGATCAAAATTGCACGTCCCACCTATTTTTCCAGATATTTCATGCCTACTGATACCCAAGGCATAGAATTTGCACAGATACGATTTCTGTTTGCCAGGACATTTTTGTGGCTGGGTTTCCTACTGGTGCAGTTTTTTTCTGACTACTATCTGTACCACCTGTATTAGCATCAGTACTACCACCAGTTAGTACTAGTAATGTACCAACACCATTCCCTGAAGCATCCTCCCCCTTTTTTTTTCATCTCCAGCAGTACTGTTGTTTTGTATTTCTGGATCTTGTAAGTCTAGATCTTTACCTGTTTCTTCAATACCAGGTCCACTATCTCCACCTGGTTCACTGTCTTACATTTCTATATCTTTACAGGTACTGTCTTCCAAGGCAGTACCAGGGGTGACAGCTCCAACTGCCCTACTCTCTTTACTTTCCCAACTGTCATACAAGACTGTCAAATTACCCAAAAAAAAGATTTTTTTCGTGTTTCTGTCTTTTAGTATAAATGAAAATTTTCTCTGTGTTCTGACGCTTGGGCAGACCCAGAAACATTTCCCTGTTTTAATATCAGTAGTGGTATATTGGTGGATATTTGCACATGTACCATGACCCCTTTTTTACAGAAATTACATGCAACCCAAGCGATATCTCACTTGGAACTATTTTTGCATATTGCACAGGTTTTCATGTTGGTAATTTTTTTTCTGTGTTGAATATATATAGTATTTATATCAGTGTCTAGTAGAAAAAAGGTATTTTGATATAGAAAGTATACAAGCACTAGCATTATTAACGTTTAGAATCGCACACATGATTGGTAAATCTCTGAATGCAGATGACGCACCACCGATTATTACAAAGAAAAGTAACACGCTGCAGAACAAGCATTTTATTGGGACACAGCGAAAAGTTGCATCAATAAAAGCTTGTACTGCAACATGTGTCTTCTCTTCAAATTAAACGAGTGACCTGCAACGGTCATGATATCACCGTGATACACATTTTGGATCCTTAAGGTTCTCGCTGGAGTGAGTTTTTGACGCTGCAAAACCTGTTAAAACCAATCACATTGAAGCACATAGAAAGGAAGGAATATTTTGTATCAGTGACGCCCGTCTCTGGACCCATTATGTGCCTCTAATCTTTTGACTACATCCTACATCCTTAGTACTAGGGTATAGGGATGACTACCACAATGAACGGAAATAAAGTTAAAAAAATGAAAGTCTAGGTTAAGTTAGGTTTGCCGACAGTCGAATTACCAGCAAATGTGACAACCCTCGGGACTGGAATTACCATTACAAGATTAGCATGATGTGAATACCACCCACAGGATGGGATCATTACCGACCACAGAATGGGTATGAGGGTAGAGCTAATATACGAGGAGATTTCAAATTGCCATAACATTATTGGTCAGTAATAATGCCCAAGATAAACCAGAGCGAGAACGTATAAAATATGAAACATTCAATTATTATTATATTCGTGAGGAAACGCAATGCTCGTAGGGGTTATACAGTGCTTGAGGAAATACTGTATGTCACCTTGCAGGCATCTTTGCCGGGTTCCCCACCAGCACACAGCATGCCAGGATGGAGGCGGTAGGTGGCACCCAGCCTCGTCTGTTGCAGTGCTGCTTCACACGCGTACCGTGGCACCACCAGCAGGTCCACCTCCTGAAATAACAACCCACCATATGCATTATTATTAGTTCTCTATAGCTTAGTAGTAGTAACATTATTATTGTCACCGTTGTTGTTGTTAATGACTTGGTGAACACAGGTTGTACTATTATCAAACGGAAGATCGAGCCTCCAGCATTCCATGCACTGTATAACCTACAGGGTTTTACTACAAGAACATAACCCGTTTCTTTTATAAACTGAGGAGCTACAGATTATATTTGCGCTAAGCCCGTGTAGGTCATTCGGCACAATGATGGAGGTTTGATCCTCTGTTCACTATTGGCTTTAATATTACAGTACAAATCCCAGAACTGGCATGCCAGTTTTAAGACTCGCTTCCCAAATTGGTTTGAGTCCCACCCACTCTGTGATTCGTTTGCAACTATGTTGATACGATTCCGTGATTTAGTTTAATATTTTTATCATGCGCCCCATACCAATCCTGTGGGTGGTAGTCAAAAGATTACAGAGGTACATAATGGGTCCAGGGACTGGACCGCAAAATTTTGATATCTGAAAAAGTTACAGTGGTAATAAACTATTTACTGTGCATTTTTATATCTGG
>NC_091345.1:19445598-19465598 GCF_038502225.1 Cherax quadricarinatus
CCTGAAGGTGTATCTAGGTAGAACGTGTCTGACTCACTTAAAGTGATGAAGGCTCGAACCTCCTCTACTCTTTGTATTAATGATGAATGACACACACGGATTTAATACTTCACTTAAATTGAAAATAAAATAATTTTAACTCAGGTTATTACAGCTAAGGTAATTATAAGCTAAGGTTATTACAAGGTGATTACAAGCTAAGAAATGTTAAGTGAGTTAATGTATTAGGAATTTATGCATGAACATTTCCTCAAAAATACAGTTATTAGGAATGTATAATAGGAGATTTTAACCCATATATGTTAATTATAATGATTTACCCCTATCATCGAACTATGGAAAACATTAAACCCACTGCTTGCTAAAAGTACGTCAACTGACCGAATTCAGCGTCGCCTTCCTCGTGACGCGGGTGATTGATGCGCCCGTTGACCTTGGCATTGTTCTGAAGGCCGCAGGCACCTCTGCGACTGCTGTAGGAGTTGAAGTTAGAGGAGAAGGCTCCCTGGTAAAGTTCTGGGTTGCAACACACCTCAAAAATCCCACAGTTCATGCCAGCAACACCTCCCGACTGACGCTGCAAACATGTACTGCTATATTAATGACTAAAATATTTCAGATCTGTATTAAAAAATTAAAACAAATACACTATCATTAATACAGAATATATAATATTTCTGTTTATATTCTAGACTTAAAACAAATACATAAACATTAATGCAACTATTTCTGATATTATTATTGTAACATTATTAATTTATTTATTTTAATGACTCATCTAATAAGGGCTTCTGGACAGACCGAAAATATTTGTGCTATTTCTACCATTTCAATGGTGGTCATGGTAATATAGTTAGTATATGGCTGCTCACCATTTCTGATGTAATTATACAATAAGTATTAAGATATTGATATTTATACCACTTTAATTAGTTTGAGTGACATTTACAGACTTAAAAGTTTGATTCTTATAGAAAAAAATAAGCTTAATGTAAATTTATCAATGGTAGAAATGACACAGTTCAATATACTATTTTCCGGCTCGTATAATTCTTCTTATTATTGTTTATTTATTTCCTGCTCATACTATATTTAAGTAAAAACATTTTCTTATTAAATTCACCGAGAAGATGAATAATATAAACAAATATAATACTCATGATAACGACTCAGGGATGAATAACTGGGGAGGAGACGTGTACATAACTCGTAATACTCATGATAACGACTCAGAGATGAATAACTGGGGAGGAGACGTGTACATAACTCGTAATACTCATGATAACGACTCAGGGATGAATAACTGGGGAGGAGACGTGTACGTAACTCGTCCTCTCTACCTGCTGATTAAACTGTTAACTTTCTGGGAGTCCATCACATATTTTATATCATCGAAATGCTATTTATGAGCTTTACCGTTTGTACATATACGGACTACCGACCTGTAACTCCATTTGTGAAGTACCTTAAGAAAATAAAAGTTATTAATCAAATATACCCTAGTTTAGGTCTATCTCTTGCATAGGATAATCCTTGATATTTTTTCTTTCTTTGCTCAAGTTGGATTCAAGTGAGATGCAATCGACAACTGTGAAGAAAAAGTGCAAGTTGCAGAAGAATGTGTCAAATATTTTAAATTCCCACACAAAACAAAACGTTGTCCTATTAAAATCTTGTGCTGCAGTGTGTGCTTTTTTTTCATTTTTTATTAAAAAAAAAATCCCCAGTTTGTCTTATGTTGTGTTCTGGTTGATCTTAGTTTTTGAGGGGAAGTAGAACACCATTTTGGCTTGTTAAAAGTCAATGTCTCCTCTATTATACAGTGCTGAATGACCCACACTGGTTTAATTAATACTTTACATTTACTTAAGACTAAGAACATTATCCATGACTACCTCCCTTCTTAGCTACAATGATGTGTATCACAGTACATACACCTGACACTGCTGCAGTAATAACCACTTAAAATACTGGCAAACACCAACATCAAGTGAGAACACAACACTAACATAAATTAAGGTTTAGAATATATATTGATTGTTGGTTGCTCTTTGATGCATTAAATATGAAGAAATTTGGTGTACAGCAGATCCGCAACATACATGTATTTAAACTTCACAAAAATATTATTCATAAGGCCACACTTTTCTTTTATACATAAAAAATTAGTTTAAAGACTAGACACAGGCTTGAGTATATACAACGCTGATTTATTTTATCATCGTGTTTACTTACCTAATAATGTTGAAGAGCTAGACCAAACGGTATATTATAGAGAAGTGTATATATTTCAATATATATGCTGAGAGTCACTTTAATCCCAGTTTTAGGTATTAAATTAGTCGATAATAAAACAAGTACAACACGGCCTTAATGATCATCCTGCAACCAACACGATTTATATAAATTAACCAGATTGTCAATGGAACTATTCAATTATTATTAAAAGTATTTTTTGACATTTCATATTTAAGTGTTCTGTACACATATAATTAATGTTGTACCCCAGGTTTTAACAATATAACTTGTTCGTATAATCCTCTGATGGGGAGCTGTAAAAAGAATTTGAATTATTGTTAATTGCCAGAATTAATATTGTTGTAATAACTATTCCCCTCAAGGGAGGCTCCTTGACGCTGGTGAGGGGCTCTTGACCTAAGGAATTGGATCTGTGCTCCAGTTCCTTGAATTAAGCCTAAATACCTTCGACCACTCCCCCCCAGGCACTGTATAATCCTATGGGTTTAGCTGGTTCAGCTCTTCTTTTTTTATGGTAATAATAATAATAATAATAATAATAATACGGGTTTAGCGCATCCCCGTGATTATTTTTTATTATCACACTGGCCGATTCCCACCAAGGCAGGGTGGCCCGAAAAAGAAAAACTTTCACCATCATTCACTCCATCACTGTCTTGCCAGAAGGGTGCTTTACACTACAGTTTTTAAACTGCAACATTAACACCCCTCCTTCAGAGTGCAGGCACTGTACTTCCCATATCCAGGACTCAAGTCCGGCCTGCCGGTTTCCCTGAACCCCTTCATAAATGTTACTTTGCTCACACTCCAACAGCACGTCAAGTATTAAAAACCTTTCGTCTCCATTCACTCCTATCAAACACGCTCACGCACGCCTGCTGGAAGTCCAAGCCCCTTGCACACAAAACCTCCTTTACCCCCTCCCTCCAACCTTTCCTAGGCCGACCCCTACCCCGCCTTCCTTCCACTACAGACTGATACACTCTTGAAGTCATTCTGTTTCGCTCCATTCTCTCTACATGTCCGAACCACCTCAACAACCCTGCCTCAGCCCTCTGGACAACAGTTTTGGTAATCCCGCACCTCCTCCTAACTTCCAAACTACGAATTCTCTGCATTATATTCACACCACACATTGCCCTCAGACATGACATCTCCACTGCCTCCAGCCTTCTCCTCGCTGCAACATTCATCACCCATGCTTCACACCCATATAAGAGTGTTGGTAAAACTATACTCTCATACATTCCCCTCTTTGCCTCCAAGGACAAAGTTCTTTGTCTCCACAGACTCCTAAGTGCACCACTCACCCTTTTCCCCTCATCAATTCTATGATTCACCTCATCCTTCACAGACCCATCCGCTGACACGTCCACTCCCAAATATCTGAATACATTCACCTCCTCCATACTCTCTCCCTCCAATCTGATATCCAATCTTTCATCACCTAATATTTTTGTTATCCTCATAACCTTACTCTTTCCTGTATTCACTTTTAATTTTCTTCTCTTGCACACCCTACCAAATTCATCCACCAATCTCTGCAACTTCTCTTCAGAATCTCCCAAGAGCACAGTGTCATCAGCAAAGAGCAACTGTGACAACTCCCACTTTATGTGTGATTCTTTATCTTTTAACTGCACGCCTCTTGCCAAGACCCTCGCATTTACTTCTCTTACAACCCCATCTATAAATATATTAAACAACCACGGTGACATCACACATAACTTTGGACATATTGTTTTGTGTTTATGAGCTCTGGTGAAGGCCGCAGGACCCATACGTGGACATGGGAGGTTAAAATGGCGACAAGAAGGGCAACATAAAGACAAGGTAGAGCAAGACTATTTGAAAACATCTCTCAAAAGTGACTTATTTTGCAAGTCATGATTTAAAACAATGCTCACCTTTGATAGAAAAACTTATGTAATAAATATTGCTCCTTTATATATTTGTATAACTCTCCCTGAACATACTGTATGCTTGAAAGTCACAAAACATCAGAGGTTAGTCTAACATGTGTTACGTCTATCGAATCCCTCAAGGAAGGCTCCTTGACGCTGGTGAGGGGCTCTTGATCTAGGGAATTGGATCTGTGCTCCAGTTCCCTGAATTAAGCCTGAATGCCTTCCATCCCCCCATAGGCGCTGTATAATCCTACGGGTTTAGTGCTTCCCCCTTGATTATAATAATAATAATACGTCTATCGAAAGGGCACATCTATCGAAGGTTTACATCTACCATAGCATACCTGGCAGTAGGTGGCTAGCGTCTTGCATCTGAAGTAGTAGCAGAGGCTTTCACGGAGACCAAGGAGATCGAGGGAAGGACGCCCAGGGAGGAGATACTGCTGGAGATGACTGTCATGCAGAGGAAGAGGCACCAAGCCAGCAGGGCCATGCAGTGCCGCAGACGACCCTACCTTGTCGACTAATGTCAGAGGTCGATAGGGAGAGAAAGCAGAAGAGGAGGCCGCACTAGGAGACAGGGAGGTCATAGGTAGAGACACAGAGGGATTGAGTTGCGAGAGAAACCCTTCTAAGGGTGAGGGAAACCCAACGGGAGACAGAATGGAAGCAAGGGAACCTGAAAGACCATTGGGAGATCCTGAGAGGGAAGACGGAAATTTAGATCCCAGGGGAAGGGAGGAAAGCGAAGAGGAACCTATACGAGGAGGCATTTGGAGGGGACCCCCACGATGCAAAGACGGGTGGAGGGTAGGGAATGTGTAAGGAACAAGGACTGGGTTGCTACTGTGAGTGATGTCGATAGGTAGGTTGCTAAAAAAGGGTCCGAGGAAGCGTGGAGCAGCTTCGTCGTCTTCGGAGAGACCAGAATTCTTCTCTACATTCTTCGACGATACCTTGTGAGACACACACGCTTCTACAGTTGTGGGTTTTCTAATCTTGGATTTTGCTGACTACAGCTATGTTTTAATACAGCAAGAAGCCTCCACTATAGCAGGGAATCCCCTTTACATGACATTATCGCTACAACACGGATTGGCTTGAATACTATGTACTTTTAACTGCAAAATTTTATTTATAAAAACTACACGCTATATTATACCGTATATCAATGTTATATTTTATTCATATGCGATATGTAAATAGCAAAATGACATCGATATTTACAATTACAAATCTTAATGTTATCTTAATAACAACAATAATAAACTACTGGTATAACCAAAGCAGAGTCAGCTGGGTGTGGGAACTACGGTGCATTTTCTAATTCTACGATTGGCTCTTCTACAGTGCATCTATATCTTAATAATTTAATACATAAATACGAGGAAAAGCGCACTAACAAAATACAAACACATTAAAAATATTACAGGCTCTATCCTGCTATTGCTAAATATTATACAAATTAATATAAGTGATGACATAACTATCATTTCACTGCTGAGATTCTGGTGACATGATACCAGAACAAATGTTTACGAAAAACTCGACGTAATTAAGGATTAAATTTTAAAGGGGTGTACCGGTAAGCCAGGGTAAGATCCTCTGTCAGATGGCCAAAAGTTCCAGCGGCGGGTCATCATATGACTAAGACCCACGTCAGGAAATAATTGTCCTCATTCCTGACAAATCTTGCCTAACCTAATGCGACGTAATAAATATACAAAAATGTCTGATGTTCTTATTGTCTTGTGTGTTGTCCATGAAGCTTTATTAAACGTTTAAAACTTGTTGCATAGATTTAAAGTTATTACTCAGTTAAAATGTCGAATGTTAAGTCGTGTTGACATAAAAAAAAAAGTTAATGGTGGTGATGGTACTGCTTAAGTTAATGATACCAACACCGAGGACTTGAAATGTTAGCGACACCTGCTGGTTCTGCCATCCATTTATTACGGTCTAACACCCAGGATTCATAGCCGTTAATTCTTTTAAGAAATGCCTATCAAGAACTTTGAAACATTTAATACAAACGTTAGTGAACAACAACAAAAATAACATGGGAACCCTTTGTTTTCATTTTAAATTTTATGATTTTTGTAGCAAAATAATTTGTGGAAGTGGATGGGATACGTTAAGACGAGGGTGGCGTACGTTATGACTTAGGAAAAATGCTATATTTACGTGTCGGGGAACTTGAACCCGGAATCGGGTGTGCTATTCGCCGAGGACCTCGCAGAAAACACGGGATCGGAGGGGGAGAAAGACGGAGAGAAGGATGAGGAAGCAGGTAGACGAGAATCTGGAGTTACACGTGAGGAAAGCGGAAGAGAGAAGGGAGCGGCCTTGTCTTCGAGGTCAGAGCGGCCATATGGGCTGTAGCTGGGAGAGAAGCTGTTACTGTAAAAGGAGTCGTCTTGGTCGTGGAAGTGGGTGTGTTGGTGCTGGTGGACGGTTCCCAAAGGTTTCTGGTAGCCAGAGTTGAGCACTGGCTGAGGCGTGTATAAAGGCTTGGCAGGTACATAAGGAGGGGTGTATCCTCCAAAAGCTTCGTTCTTTCCATATACAGTAGCTGGATAATAACCGCTTCCGGCGTATTGACCTGCATAGTAGCCCCCACCAGGATACGAACTTCCTCCAGGGTAATACCCCCCACTCGGGTAGTAGCCAGCGCCTAGGTAAGATCCGCCACCAGGATAATACCCACCGCTGGGGTAGTACCCACCACCAGGGTAGTAGCCACCACCGGGGTAGTAACCACCGTCTTTATGAGGATCTAAACCATATTTGATCTTATCCTTAAGACCCTTAATGGCCTCGATTCCTTTAGCATTAGGTGTTACCAACAGGTCCAGTGATGGGTTCAAGATGGGTCGTCCATCCAATTTTGCAATTTTAAATCCGACGAAAGGATTGATAGAGACGGGGCCAAGATCCAAGCCCAGGGGATTGCTGTCACCGTAGGGACCATATCCACCACCAGTGGGTAAACTACCAAAATTAACCCCAAAAGAAGGAACCAGGCCTGGCCCCTTGAAGCCGTCCAACCCACTACCAGTTAAGGGACCACCTATGGCACCACCTAAGGGATTACCGAAGGCACCACCTAATAGTCCACTAAGAAACCGCTGCAAGAAGACATTTTTATGAGAGGCAGTGGGAACAAGGTGAAACAAAATATCAAAGCCACACAGCATGCAGTGGCTACATTATATAAACATTATAATCACAAGAGTGAAAGGATGAAAAAAAAATTGTTGGTAACGAACTGTGGGTGCAAATACTGTGAGAGAAACTGCTACTGAGAGTGCTTTACAAAATCCTACTCAGCTGCTGGAGCTGCTAAAATGCGTCTAGTTATTGTGTGAGATGCCTCACTCAACAACCAGTATATTTCAGCATTGTTAGTTGTTAAGGAAAACCTATGCCAGGTAATAACTTACGGGTGTCGTCTCTTCTTTAACTTCTTCCTTAGTAGAAGCGGGAGATTCGCGTCGCGAGCGGAGTTTCTTTGCTACATCTTTACATTCTTTATAAACAACCTCTTTCTGAAACATGCAACATAACACACATGATAAATAATACTAAAAAGGTGCAAAAACCTTTACTGTTAGTAAAATTCTTACGTTAGTGAGTAGATTCCTGAGATACTGCTGGTTCACCGCCTGCTGGCTCTTAAGGTGTTGGGTCTTGTCCTGAACCAAAGCTTCTCGCTGGTTCTTAAGGTACTGTTGAGTCGTGTCCTGCATCAAAGCTTCTCTCTGGCTCTTAGGGTATTGTTGAGTAGTGTCCAGAACTAAAGCTTCTCGCTGACTCTGAAGGTACTGTCGAGTCGTGTCCTGCATCAAAGCTTCTGGCTGGTTTTTAGGGTATTGTTGAGTAGTGTCCAGAACCAAAGCTTCTCGCTGGCTTTTATGGTATTGTTGAGTACTGTCCACAACCAAAGGTTCTCGCTGGCTTTTATGGTATTGTTGAGTACTGTCCACAACCAAAGCTTCTTGCTGGCTTTTATGATAGTGTTGAGTAGTGTCCACAACCAAAGCTTCTCGCTGGCTCTTAGGGTATTGTTGAGTAGTATCCAGAACCAAAGCCTCTCGCTGGCTTTTAGGGTACTGTTGAGTAGTGTCCACAACCAAAGCTTCTCGCTGGCTCTTAGGGTATTGTTGAGTAGCGTCCAGAACCAAAGCCTCTCGTTGGCTTTTAGGGTATTGTTGAGTAGTGTCCACAACCAAAGCTTCTCTCTGGCTCTTAGGGTACTGTTGAGTCATATCCTTCATCGCAGCATTTTGCTGGCTCTTAGGGTGTTGTTGGATCGTACCCTGCATCAAAGCATCCTTTTGGCTTCTGAGGTATTGTTGGGTCACGTCATGCACCAAGCCCTCTCTCTGGTTGCTAAGGCTGGATGGATCATTCGAGTCCGCTGGGAGCTCCAAGGGTCTGGGTGTTGTGCTTGGAAGAGGTTCTTTAGACAAAGCCACTGAAGGCTTTACAGGGCCATTGGCGGGGCCCTGAACAGTCAGGGCACTGCCGACAATGTTAATATTGGGATAAGGGGTCTTCTGAAGACCTGCAAAGCTTTCTTCAAGAGTAATAATATCTGCATCGTGTATGAAGAAAGCAGAATCAAATATAGACTCATCGGGAAACAATTCTCTGCTGTGTTTTAGCGAGCGATCCTTTAAGGTCACATTTATCTGGTCTAATGAACGATCTTGTGAGGGCATAGCCATTTGATTCAGTGGGCGGTCTTGTGAAGGCACAGCTAACTGATCTAAAAAAACTTGGGTATCTCGTCGATTGCGCAGTTGGGAATTACTGTTGTTGGATAGTACCCCGTTAACCGAAGGCGAGTTACGAGGGTCCTGAAGGGCGCTCAGATCTTGCCGGGCAAAATGGGAAGGAGCAGTGGGATACTGCTGTTGTGGGCACTGGCCGACAGGGACGCAGGTGCAGGAGAGCTCCCTAGGTCGACCTTCTCCAAAGGGCTCCCTCTCGCTCCTGACGAACTCCCTGACATCATCTAAATCAGAACTGTACTCGTTAAATGGCATGCCAAATATGTCATTAAGAGGCGGTGGCAGGGGTTTCACACTCAAGTCATTCTCCTTTTCAATTTTGTAAATGGAGTTCTTGATGTTTGCGTCTTTTTTCCCCGAAGCATATGAAGCTGATGAGAAGGATGTATCAGAACTAGAAAGAAAATTTGTGTCATACCCAGTGCCCAGACTTGAAATTCCATAGCTGCTTCCTCCGGTGCCCCCACCGCCATATCCAGTGCCCAGATTAGCGCCCTCTATAATTTCATAGCTTACTCCTCCACTGCCACCACCACTGTTATCATACCCAGTGCCCAGACCAGCGATCCCAAAGTTGGCGTCTCCAGTGCCACCACCGCTGTTACCGTACTTATCTCCTGAAACAGCAACCCCAAAACTGGATCCTCCGGTGCTACCGCCGCTGTTACCATACCCATTACCTGGACTAGCAACTTCATAGCCAATTCCTCCAGTGCTTGCACCGTTGATACCATATCCGGTGGCAGGACTAGCGACTCCATAGAGACCTCCTGAGCCAGCGTTTTCTAGCTTGTAAGTGTGTTGATGGATGTGGATGTGCTTGACTGTTTGCGTGTTGCCCCCAGATACCGAGGATCCGTCATACGATGCCGAGGGACCCTGTGGCCCACCATATGACACAGGTGATGGAGTGCTGTGTATAATGGAGGAAGCCTTGGGAGCACCGTACGTGGGTTCAGACGGGGCACTGGCGGTATTGTAATGGGAAGAACCACCATGGGAGGAATCACTCTGAAAGGAACCACCATGGGAAGAACTACCATGGAAGGAACCACCATGAGAGGAACCAGGATGTGAGGAGCCACTATACTTAGAACCACCATAGGAAAAGCTCCCTTGCGAGGAACCACCATGAGAGAAACCACCTTGGAAGGAGCCAACTTGCTTGGAAGTGCTGTAAGAAGAGCCACCATGGAAAGAACCACTACCCCCACCAACAGGCCTTGGGGGTGTCTCGCCGTAGGAGACGTAGCGATGCTTGTTACCGTGGAAAGTGGTGCCGTAACTGCTGCCGAGACCATGGCTGCCGCCGACGCCATAGCTGCCACCGACGCCATAGCTGCCACCGCTGCCGTGGTTATATGGGAGGGCTGGGATAGGCTTACCCATAGGCCGGATCACAACAGGCTGGATGTACCGAATCTCGTGGGGGTCCGCCGGCTTGCCGTAGTGATGGGTGGGTAGTTTGTGCCCCTTGTCTCCACACTATGTGCCAGTCTTCATGTTAGTATTATTAGTACATAAAACAAATACAGACTGGACCCGGTATCATTATGCAATATCACATGCCTTAATGATACCGGATCTTTATTAATAGCGGTTTTAATAACATATACTTTCATGTGTAACATAATCAAGAATCTGAACATTGATTATATATGTCTTGCAAACTTAAACTGAGTATTTATTTCAAGCTATGATTTCCTGAGTTTGGCAAACAAATTCTCAATAATTGCTAAATAATTAGTAAAATTCCTGGACTTCAATCTTAAATTATTTCTTACACTGATATACCAAAAGTGGCTCGAAGACTCAGATTTGAATAACATGTATTACCGTTATATTGTTCTGCAAGAGAAAGTTAACAATTCAGGTTGTGTATGACATCCTCAGGTTTGTAAAAAAAAAAAAATACAGGAAGCAAGAAAAAGATTGCTAAACAAAACAAAAGTTTCTGGCAGCGTCCTCATTGACAGAGCTGCCAGACGTAAGCTAAGATCTACATATAACTAAAAATCATCCCAGAAGAGGCCCAATTCTAATATAATCTTCAAAAATAAACTGCAATTTAATACAATTTTATGATGTAAACTAAAAAATATAATATATATACTATATATTATCAGACAAAAAAGAATCAAGGAGCATGTCTGGAAAAAGTGAAAGTGGCTGGTGTCACCCCTTCCTCCCTCCCACCATCACTGTACATATATTCTTCCACATCACTCACCCCTCTTGTGCCCCACCCATCCACCCCTCCCTTTCTCACAGTGTAGTGTCACCAAGACAACTGATATTATCCTGTTTTGTTCTCCACCATAAACAGATCCCTATATATTACTGCACATGTTTAATTACCCGCATAAGTATCCCTGGTAACTGTGTCTATCTTACACATACTCAGTCTTCGTCAAGCCATTAGTTTCTTATTATCTCAAAACCTATTCTATGTAGTCCTTTGCAACCAAACTATTCAAGTTCTATTGAAATTCCCGCGTTGCTGATCAGGGTCTAGTGAAACTTAACACTAAACGCTCGATAAAATCGTATTTGGGTCAGATGTGACTAAAGCCTGGTCTCAGACCGAGCCGTGGGGGCACTGACCCCTCGAAACCCTCTCCAGGTATGTCTGGATATAAATTAGACACATGTGCAACTCTTGGGTATCTTTATTGAGGAAACGTTTCGCCACACAGTGGCTTCAAGATTGATGGACTGACCACATCGACTCAAGGTTGAGGGACTGATTACCTCATTCTCCTCCTGTTCTTCAAGATTCTCCTTTGTATGGACTGATGAAGCCACTGTGTGGCGAAACGTTTCCTCAATAAAGATACCCAAGAGTTGCACATGTGTCTAATTTATCAACATGTCGGTTCTCTGAACCATTCATCTACAAATGTCTGGATATCCAAGAGTAAATCTTGAAATAGATTTTTTCAACAGCTCGAGCGTAATACATTCTCTCCTATCCCCCTACCTACCATTTAGTCTTTAAATCCAAAACTATGATGGTTTTAGCTATCTAACCTTCTATCCCAGAATCCTTTTTTGTGCTCTAGATATACATCTTAATGGCACACCAGCACTACGCATATTTTTCTGCTATACGATGATTCAAATCCCATTATCAGTTCCTTTTTAACAACCAACCGGGCTGTGGTTCGTACGTCAGTTTGCGTGTTGCCAGCAGGAAGATCCTGGTTGATTAGATCCTGGTCACAGACCGAGCCACGGGGGCGCTGACCCCCGAAACCCTTTCCAGGTAAACTGCAGGTAACTCCTATGTACCATCCATCCCAAGTCCCTTTTCTCACTATTCATAAATTCTTCCTCTCCCTTCTCCCATCCCTTACCGCATTCCTCAAGCCATTACCCCCTAACCTCAGTTAGATTCTAGACAGAAACAGAAGAATCTCGAGAACTGGTAGTTCGTTTTAGATCTGTCGTGTGTAGGCTGTAAGGTCTGCTATGTCTTCCTACTTACTCCCATTCCTCGGCACTCACATTAAAGCCTAGGCCAACGGAGCATAATTTTTTCTTGAGAGGACCAATGAACCTGGCTTCCGTGTCGGAGGGCGCTGCCTCTAAGGACCGTGGATCCGTGTCTGGTCCTGGGGACGCCACCTCTAAGGACCCTGGATCCGTGTCTGGTCCTGGGGAGGTTGTAGACACTGGTGACACGTACGATCCATCCTGTGTAGACACCAACTTTTTTGTGACTGAACAGATGTTCTAATTTTTAACATTGATAATCACATTTTCTATGATGGTAATTATACCTGATGATTGTTGAAATATAATTATTCGTTTATTTACATTTTATATCATTATTAATGTTGCTGACAAAGGTACATTGTAGTATTTTACAGTTTAACGCAACTCACCTCATCCACAGAAGAATACGAGGAGGAGGAGAAGGAGGTGGAGGTGGAGGAGGAGGAAGTGACGACAGAGGAGGCGGAGGCGGGGCCAGGAGCTGGAGTTTGCTCCTCCTTCCACTTCCAGGTGGCCTCCACCTGCGTCACCACCATCACCACCGTCAGCACCGCCGTCAGCGCTGACCACCGCATCATATCCTGAACCACAAAAGTCATGTCACTTTCACTCAAGTCTCACTTATGATATTAATTAAAAAAAATATAGTACAAAAAAACAGTTCATCCTCTAGGTGAAAACGAAAGCTTAGTATATAACCAAGAAAAATTTTATACTTTATTTTTCTCCAGGTATGCCTATTGGGCTATCACCTAAAATGGTATATAACCTCACATGGTTTTGATAATTAAGCATCAGTTACTACTAATAATAATATTTTTTCTTTCTCTGTTGATATTCTAGGCACCAGTACATCACCAGAGGCTCACATCAGCCTATTAGCCTCTGCAGGCAATTCTGGCTTAGCAAAACTGAGAGTGATGGCCTTCAAGAATCACAACAAAGCGTCATTACGGCCGCTTTATACAACAGATGACAGGCCTATATAACATATGTAGCACCAGCATGGAACCAACACCCGAGGAAGCATGCTGGCAACTGGAGAAAGTGCAAAAATATGCAAGTTGTAATGCAACGAGACTAGCCCCAGTCTAGAACTGCAGACACATTCATCACCTTCAAAACTACCATTAGAAAACATCTTATCTCCCTAATACACCCCGTCAACTAACTACACGAATACCACCTGGTGGTTCACACTTACACTCACTCACTCATTTGACCATAAACAAACAGAAATATTAATCTCAGTCTTAAAATAATGAATCCTGTGATACTCCAATACTGAAACTATGTACTGTGCCAAAACAAAAGCATTCACATTGCTAAACTCACAAACTAGTATTTAGTCACTTAGCCATAATACCAACTTACCTCATAATTTGTAATATTTTACAATTAAGAATAAAACTAAGTATGCCCGAAATGCCTAGCCATGCTAAGCGTTCTAGTGGTACACTCTGTAATCACAATTTTACTACATGTAAACCAAACAATAACCAAATTTCTGTAAACTCAGCATTGTAATCCTTATAGAGAATAAACTTTGAATTGAATTGAATTGAAGGGGAATGAGCTACAAAGAGATGCTAAAGAAATTGAATCTAACGACCCTGGATGACAGAATGACGTGGGAAGACATGATAACAACATACAAAATACTCAGAGGGTAGATAAGGACATGCTGTTAAAGAGGCGGGAAACAGGCACTTTGGGGCACAGTTGGAAATTAAAGACATGAGCCACAGTATTTCTTCATTCTCTGGGTGGTCAGGAAGTGGAACTGTCTCGTAGTGTAGGTAGACTCCATAACATAGGTACGATAGGGCAGACGAGGCTAGGAAAGAGCGAATCCGGCAAGCAGCAAGTTGAGAGGCGGAGCCAGAAGCTGAGACTCGATCCCCGTAACCACATATAGACGAGTACACACACACACACACACACACACACACACACACACACACACACACACACACACACACACGGGGCCAGGAGTTATGAATCGACCCCTGCCACTACAATTAGGTGAGTACACACAAACACGTACGCACGCGCACACACGCACACGCACACACATTAATTTACGGTTTAAATTAAAATAATAATATTCCAATATAAAGGTTATCAGTTGCCTGTATTTCTCGATGATCATATCCCGTCTTCAGAAATTAATTCATCGTCAAAAAAAATAATTTTCATTAGTCCGTCTCTGAAAAAATTCTAGTATCTTTTCGGTTCCACTTTTTTTCTGAATTTACCCCTGAGGTCACTTGTTCCTATTTAAAGTATACTAATTGATCATGTAGCGTTACTTTCTATCATCCATCCTCTTAAAAATATTTAGTATTTACCACCATTTTTCGAAACTGTCTCTGAGTCAGTCGATTGCAGAAAGAATGCTGCAATATTTTAAGTCGGTGCTGCGCAATTTCCGGGAAAATCTTTATAAAGCTGTATATGATGACACTGGACAAGTTGTGGGCAATTATAGTGAAAGTTTGCTTATGTGTGTGCATGTGAGTGCGTCCTGGAGGTAGGTAATGACACAACACCTTGCTCCTGCGTGACTACTTGCATCACAGGACCGGTTTATGGCATGCCATAGTCAGTGAGAAATATGTTTACCTGCACATTCCTCGTGTACACAGACACGCACACATCAGGGGCATGAACTTAGGAAAAGCTAATAACCCCCACAGAGGCGATCCAACCCGAGTTTTATGTGATAGTCCCCTTGGTTTATATCTGAAGGAACTGGTTCAGTCCCCTCTCGAATGGGATTGAACCAATTCCTACACCTGTTACCTAGCAGTTAGTAGGTACCTGGGTGTTAGCCGACTGCTTTAGGTCGCGTTAAGGGGTAAGAGAATCACAGAACCCCAAAGGAAATAAGCAAGACTGATTGGCTTTCTTGAGTCGTCCTGGGTTGCTAATCCTCCAATCATCGCTTACCACTCTGTCTTCCTGATTCAACACCATCCCTCACCCTCACTCTACCTTCCCCAACTCACCCACCTTCCATTTCCTATGCTGTACCACTTCCTCTTCCACCCTTTCCTATTCTCGAGAATTCTTTTCCCTTCTCAACTCTCCTCCACTCCATCCTCTATCACCCTCGCTCTAGGTCTTAACTAGTATTATTAACGCCTTCATACGGGAGCGCGAAAAGATTAAAAGTAATATAGCGCCTTGGGAACGGGAAGGGTGGTGAAGGGGTAATTAGGTTTGATTCTAGGAGATGGTAACTCAAATTTCTTGAATTAAGAGCCTTTTACTGGTATCAAGGCAGCCCCCTTCCATGAAGGGTGAATACCTTTTTCATTAAAAGTGAGTTTGGAGAGATAAAAGAAAGATAAATAGTAAGCCAAACTTAGCCCCTTAAATTATTTGTGATAATGGCGCCCCTGCCTGGTAATTTTATCAACGAAAATGTAGGGTAAGTTAATACCGAAGAAGGCCGATCCCTAGCAGAAATAAGCCTTGTGCAAAGTTTTCAAAATTTCATCAGCCGCCAAAGTTTCCCAAATAATAATAATAATAATGATAATAACTGCCTTAAGACAATTCCCCTAGCCTCCTCTCCCCACCAGACTGTCATGGGTTCAAGCCCCACCCGTTCCCTGATTTGATTTTTCCTATATAAAACTTCTGCAGCCCCCTCTGCATGCGTATATTTGTTGCATTTTTCATAAACTGCAAATACTACGCGAATATAAGATTGTTTTGGGCTACAGAGGTGAGAGGGTTGGAGAACTGGCCGATGCTCTAGAGCTGAGGTATGGGAGAAGAATCATTCACAGCAAAGATGCAGTAAGAATTACTCGTTATAAAAATATGAAAGCATGTGCTTGTTTAATGGCTTACCAACTGTTTAATTCGTCCATTAAACTCAAAATTCTGTTGTACTGACTTTCACAGATTATTTTTTGTCACAATGGGCTTCCTCGTCAAGTTTTCAGTTAACTTTTTGTGCCAGTAGTCTACTTTTGATTTATTCCGGGAATTAACAGTGGCGTTCCTCTCAGCCTACTGATGAACCGGAGTAGCCAAGCTGGTTTATTAGGCTTAAAGGCTATCAACCACACAATGATCATAAATGGAGGATGTCGTGCGCCGCTAATCAAGAATACTTGAATCCATGAAACAGCTTAATTAAAGTCAGGGTATATACACTGACAGATAAACCTCTTGGTATTATACCCTTATAGTGGTAAATTTTCTACCGAACAGTATCTTCTAAACTGTTAAGACTCGTGTGGAGTTTCTATATATTTTGCTAAAAAACTTAGTGAAGGATTTATTTCTGCTAGTTTTATGTCATCAATTCATAAACTCACAAACTTATATGAATAACAAGTGTGTTTCTGTAATGTGTTTCTGTTCAATTGCAACAATTAACCAGCAAGACAGTCTAAATTTATTCCTTATAGTTAGGCTAATATAAAATATATACTCAAATGGCCAATTAAACTGAACAGGCATTATTCGTATCCGAGAGAGAGAAAATCACAAATAGTTACGAACAATTATAAATATGTAATTACAAAAAGGTAATTGCAAATATATTACAAATGGGCAATTACTAGTAGGCAAATATAAATAGGTAATTGCAAAGAGAATTACAAATAGGCAATTACATGCGAGAAAGAACGGGGGTATCACTTTCAGTTGTAGGTTACCTACTGGAGAAGTGTTGTGTGGGCAGGTGAAAGGTGAGTCAGTGGGCTGGGCGACCTTTCTCCCCTTCCAAGGTACTTTGCCACACCAGGAACCTCCACCCACTCACAAATTTTAAGACATCCTGTACTCCATTAGGACGAAAAACTGCCTTATGTAGGTCATGCAGAAAAATCATTCAAAAATCTAGTATGGCCTATTGAATATTAAAAGAAAGAAGTAAAATTTCATCAGAGGGAGTTACTGAACTTAAAGAACCAGGTCAGTTTTGCAGGGTTTATAATGAAAAACAGATGCAGTAGTGTATCATTATTTGAGTATTATTGATTTTTAACGCAGGAGGGTTAGCCACCTAGGATAACCCAAGAAAGGCAGTGCGTCATCGATGGACTCTGTCCTCAGTCTTGTCCCACAGAATGCGACCCACACCAGCCGACTAACACCCAGGTACCTGCTTGCTAGGTGAACGGGACAACTGGTGTAAGGAAACGCGTCGAAATGTTTTCATCCAGCCGGGACTTGAACCTGGGCCCTCCGCGTGTCAAGAGAGAGCTTTTCCAGCCAGGCAACGGGGCCTGGGTGTTGCCTGGGGAAGCGTTGAAATCATAAGTCTTACAGCATCTGGGGAACGGAATGGAATGATCCAAAGAAGGGCAGTGTACTTTCAATTCCTTGGATCAGGAGCCCTTTATCAGCATCAAAACACTTTCTCCATGAAGAGTTAGAAATTTAAAAATAAAAATATGACCTGTGCGTCCTACCTCCAGATGTCTCAAGACTATAACGGAGATGCTGGCCCGCCTGCCTGAGGCGAGGAGAAAGAAATATGGTATTTTTGGGTTAAACCCAAAGTCGTTTAAAAGGGTTGAAGGGTCAAACCCGTAGTCGTTAAGGAGGGTCTGACCCGGAGTCCTTAAGGAAGGTGGGCGAGTCAAACCCGGATTCGTTATGAGGATCACCCGGAGTCCTTTTAAGGAAGGTGGGCGAGTCAAACCCGGATTCGTTATGAGAATCAGAGTCAATATGGAGGATCAGAGAATCAAATCCGAAATCGTTAAAGAGGATTAGAAGATCAAAGTCGGAATCGTTAAGAAGGATCGTAATAAGAACTGTGAAGTCGGTGACCCGGTGGCCTGGTGGCTAAAGCTCCCGCTTCACACACGGAGGGCCCGGGTTCGATTCCCGGCGGGTGGAAACATTTCGACACGTTTCCTTACACCTATTGTCCTGTTCACCTAGCAGCAAATAGGTACCTGGGTGTTAGTCGACTGGTGTGGGTCGCATCCTGGGGGACAAGATTAAGGACCCCAATGGAAATAAGTTAGACAGTCCTCGATGACGCACTGACTTTCTTGGGTTATCCTGGGTGGCTAACCCTCCGGGGTTAAAAATCCGAACGAAATCTTATCTCTCTTATCTTAAGAGGATCAGAGAATAAACACCGGAGTTGTTAAGAGGATCAGAGGATAAACGCGAGAGTTGTTAAGAGTTATGCCTGTATATATACATGCTCGAATGTATCCAAGTATACATACGAGCATATATATGTGGCTTTTGCAAGTATGCAAATACAAAGTTCACTCTGCTTCAAACATTTCAACACTGACGGTGTTCAGACAACTATAAATTCACAAAGAAATCTGTAAATGTTTTGGTGAACTTTTAGCAGAAATTTGAACAGAGTAAAAAATAGCTCTTCATAACTTTACCGAATACTTTATACCTTAAAAAAAGTAAACCATGTACTGTACCTAAGACTTGGAAGAGAGTACTGGCGAATAAAAAAAAATCGTGAGCCTCAAAAGAGTAAAACCAAACGTTTTTTCACCTTAAAAGAAGGAATACACGTCTAAAAATAATTTGTGTAAACACCAGAGTATAATTAAAACTGGTTGACACGAACGAATCGAACTAGACTTACAGAACAGAAGACAAGCCCCATTCGGCTTCACATATATGATTCGTGGCTCAAGTGGTAGCACTTTCCCTTCACAATTGAAAGCCTTGCGTCTGATCCTGGGACAACTGGAACCTTTGAGTATGTTCCCTTACACCTGTTGATGCTATTCACCTAGTAGAAAGTAGGTACCTGGGTGTTAGCCGACTGCTGTGAGTCGCATCCTGGGGAAGAGGATCAATGGCTGCTAATGGAAATAAGCCTAGTTAGATTTCTTGGGTTATCCTACTGTACTAACCTTCTGGGTTACTAGTGCGACTACAATCTTCGTTTTTAAAAGGTCCTCTTATTAAAATTTGGATTGCTGAAGAGCACCTCAATATAACGCTAAAATATGTACAGAAAACTCCTGTTTTACTGTTTGATATAGTGTATCTAAAATAAATTAATCAGTAGCCAACTAAACTTCAAGTTTTAAACAGACGGTTTCTGTCCATTCTGGAACTTCATCAAGTAGCGAGTGAACCGAAATATAGTACAGTTTTCGTTTAATAATGTATAATACAGCTTTCTATAGTGTGCACTAACCACCTAGATACTTTGGGTTTTCGATGACACTATTTATGTAGACAGATTTACACACACACACTTAACGAACCACTGAACTGGCCATTAAATGATAAAGACTGTGGAAAATACTGTATATATTTTCCAGAAATACAGTAGTTATATGTAAATAGATGGCCATACTGTATTTAAAAGAATTATATTATAAAAAATGGGAAACTGGACCTGCGCCTGCACAGAAGGAACTCGCCATTTTGTTTGAATTGGACACTAATGGTAGTGTATAATGGGAAGAATTTTTCGTGCACTAGAGGTTAAAATTGGGTTGACACCTCTCAAATAGGAGGCGAAATTATTGGATGTGCATTCCTGCATAACTTGAGATATCAGGCGACTATA
>NC_091345.1:19468098-19487761 GCF_038502225.1 Cherax quadricarinatus
GTATTCAGGGTTAATTCAAGAAATTTAAAATCACTAACAAGAAAATGAAACAAGATGACTCTGATACGTCTGGCAGCGGGGCGGCTGAGAACAAGCATCGTTCGAATATGAAAGTTGATCACTCGAAATGAAAGAATGAAGTGATATACTGTATAAGACTGGGATTTGAAATGAGTCAAGTTGGGAATATATATACACTGACAGGTGTGCGTCTCTGAGTGTATATATACAATTTATTTTAATCCCTATTTTAGTAATTATGGTATTCTTGAATGACATTATATAGGTTACATGCACCTCTTTTGTAGTGTATAAATACATTCTAACTCCACAAAATTAACAATGAGGTGAATAATAATAATAATAACTATAACTATTATTATTATTATTATTATTATTATTATTATTATTATTATTATTATTATTATTATCAACTTCGCTTGGGAAGAGCTTAAACTCATAGGAGTGTTATAGAGCGCCTGGGGAATAGGAGAAAATCAGGTCTGATCCGAGAAAAAGGAGGATATGTTCAATTTCTTTGATAAAAAGCTGTTCACCGGCAGTAGGTATATTAGTGTAACAAGTGTGCAAGTAGCTTGTTCCCGGCGCACCTACCATCCAGTGGAAGGAACATCACGTGTAAATACGCATGTTTCTGTAGTGTTACTGGGTGACAGCTGCTAGTAACCTGCTGCTGCTCCTCCTCCTCCTGCTGCTGCTCCTCCTCCTGCTGCTGCTGCTCCTCCTCCTGCTGCTCCTGCTGCTGCTCCTGCTGCTGCTCCTCCTCCTGCTGTTCCTCCTCCTGCTGTTCCTCCTCCTCCTGCTGCTGCTCCTCCTCCTGCTGCTCCTCCTCCTGCTGCTGCTACTCCTCCTCCTCCTCCTCCTCCTCCTGCTGCTCCTCCTGCTTCTCCTCCTGCTGCTCCTCCTGCTTCTCCTCCTGCTGCTCCTCCTGCTTCTCCTCCTGCTTCTCCTCCTCCTCCTGCTGCTATTGCTGTTCCTCCTGCTACTGCTATTGCTGTTCCTCCTGCTACTGCTATTGCTGTTCCTCCTGCTACTGCTATTGCTGTTCCTCCTGCTACTGCTATTGCTGTTCCTCCTGCTGCTGCTGCTATTGCTGTTCCTCCTGCTGCTGCTGCTATTGCTGTTCCTCCTGCTGCTGCTATTGCTGTTCCTCCTGCTACTGCTATTGCTGTTCCTCCTGCTGCTGCTGCTATTGCTGTTCCTCCTGCTGCTGCTATTGCTGTTCCTCCTGCTGCTGCTATTGCTGTTCCTCCTGCTGCTGCTATTGCTGCTCCTGCTGCTGCATACGTTTATCATCTTTCCCCGTCCTCTTCCGGAGGTAAGAGGCATGCCAGTGCCAGGAATGTGTCTGTAGGAGTTTAGGCCAAGGGTACCTACCAGTTTTTTCGGGTTTTGTTACGTGATTGTGGGCGTGAGGTCAGGGCGGTGTGGAAAGCTTATAAGGCCGGCCAGTGTGTTGCTCTCACTACCCATACACAGGAACAGGAACTTGTACGCATAAACTGACCAACGTACAAAAACATACATACCCTCAAGGTGTATTTCTCTCAGCATATGTGATGACAGTTTAATCATTAGGGATCAAGGTATTCTTGATGGCCCATTAACTAACAACCTTAATGACCCTCGTGCAGTCGATAGGCTTTAAACCCCATTAACCAACCTAACTTAAATATGCACATGCAAGGTGCATGACATATGCACAGTTTCAAGATTATGTATGACTAGGCCCCATAGACTAGTAAGTATTCAAGTCATACGAATTAAAGAAGGGCTACGAACTTAGAGTCGACCCCATCAAACAACTAGGCGAGTAATTAATACAGGATCCGGAGTCCCCTTCACCTGACCCAGAATGAGATAAGTGATATAAATTATATATACACATCATGTGACCACGGGGTCACATGGGCCATGGGGTGACCCCGTGGCCTGGCTGGCAAAGCTCTCGCTTCACACACGGAGGGCCCGGGTTCGATTCCCGGCAGGGTAGAAAAATTTCGACGAGTTTCATTACACCTATTGTCCTGTTCACCTTGCAGCAAATAGGTACCTGGGTGTTAGTCGACTGGTGTGGGTCGCATCCTGGGGGGCAAGATTGAGGACCCCAATGGAAATAAGTTAGTCCCCGATGACGCACTGACTTTTTTGGGTTATCCTGGGTGGCTAACCCTCCGGGGTTAAAAATCCAAACGAAATCTTATCGTTGATGGAGGACCATGTCACTAGTGACTTTGATCCTGAATAATTTGTTTTCGTCCTGACCTGTAAAATTATTGATTTCTGGGATTTCGTTTATGTCCTCTTGGGTGTAAATGGAAAGGAAATGCGTTAAAAAATATATACACATTTCTTTGTTATTAACCGTGGGTTAATAAAGAAATTTAATATTGTTCTTGTATACCTGAAAGAAACTCCTTGTGTTGGTCTGATTCCCTCCCAACCTTACATCCGTAATCTTTCTTTACATTCATTATTTTTTTACTTCCTTCTTGAAATGTATATATTGGTCCATAAAGTTGCCTTCTCCTATGTTGGTTCCCCTATAAACGCCTCTCTTTACCCAGATGTTTAAATCTATTATTCATCCATTTAGGTTCGTTTGTTTGATCTGATTTCTGTATTAGGAATATGTGCATTGAGCAGCTTGTATGATCTGAAAAATGTATTGGCAACTGTCACCCTCCCCTCCCCATCAGTCGGGTCTTCCGCCTGATAATCCCAAGAGGTGACTAAATCGATGCTGCTCAGACAATCCCTCATCCCGACGAAGTTTGAGATACGTAAATCAGGAACCTTATCTTTACTGTCGTTATTTAGGTAGTTCCGTGAAATATTGGAACAGCGATTTATGATGGTTTCCTCCAAGATCTTCATTAACCTCAAGATTGTTTGTCAGAGATTTTTAACAGAACCAGCAAATTATTTGCTCTAGTTGGTTCTGTTACAAATTGGTGTAAAAACTATCCTGGGCTAATTCTAGAAAGCCGCTAGACTGTAGGTTTCCTATCAGATTGTTTCAATAAATTTGGCTTCAGTTGAAATCTCCCATTAGAATGACATTTTCGTACCAAGACGCCTTGGCAATTTCGTCCCAAAGTTTACCCATGTCACTATATAAGTTCGGAGGCCGGTGAATCATATACAATAGTGTTTTAGGCCCTTCAAGAAACTGCAGCCGTATAGTTTGTTTCCATCCCTCCTGATTTTATATAGTTTTTAATGCTATTTTAAATTTTCTTTAACATACATAGCAACTCCGCCTCCATTCTTGTTGATTTATCTGTAGAATAATTTATACCCCAGTATGTGCCATTCAGCAGGCCTGTCTATATTTTGCAGATTGAACCATGTCTCGGTTATTGCAATAACGTCTATATTTCTTGTTCAAGCCTGTCATGAATAATATAACATCAAAAGGGCTTCTACCCCTGGCTGTCTTCAAGCTGGCACTGGACAGACACCTAAAGTCGGTACCTGACCAGCCGGGCTGTGGTTCGTACGTTGGATTGCGTGCAGCCAGCAGTAACAGCCTGGTTGATCAGGCTCTGATCCATCAGGAGGCCTGGTCACAGACCGGGCCGCGGGGGCGTTGACCCCCGGAACTCTCTCCAGGTAAACTCCAGGTAATAACAAAGGAGATGAAGGGGAAAAGTAAAAGCATTGCTACTTTTTTGCTAACTTATTCGCCAGTGAAAAGCATTGCTACGGTTCTTTGTTACAAGATGAGCTTTTCAGTGTTTCTGGCAGATGGCGTGGGCGTTGCAGCAAGGGTAGCAGATGCCAGCGGAAGGCCTCGGTCAGATGGCCAAAGCTCCAAAGGCGGGTCATCATCTGACTCAGACCCGCGTCAGGAAACATTTGTCCTGTTTCCTGACGAACCTTACGTAACCTAACCGTTCTATGGTGGGCCACGGCAGCAGCAACCACAGAGTGCACCTATCACGAGCAGCCGAAGCTTCAAAACCGGCTCAAGGGAAATGATACCAGTGAGGGGCTCTTCATCCAGGTAACTGGACTTATCTTTCCCTTCCTTGGATCAAACCTGAATGCCTTTCAGTCCCCCAGGTGCTATATGACCTCTACATGTTTAGCTTAAGATAAAATGAACAATGCAGGAAGATAGACAAGATAGGTAAGGGAACCAAATATGAGGGTAAGAGAACTAAAAAAAAAGTGATTAGATACTGTAGGAAGGGTAGTAAGAAGGGAAGGTTAGGAAGTTGGAAGACAGGTAAGGTAACATGAGATTTGATAAATTTGCCACAAGGCCTCGTGTGGGACGTTCAACACACATGATAAACAACAGTGAACGCCTGTTAGTTGCAAACCCAGCCTGAAGGTCACGGAACTACTTACTATTTTGACTTAAGTAGCAACGCTCTTCTTGCCGAATACGGCAAGCGAAAATTTGTGTATGCAGTAATTTAGCAAAAACCGCTCTGAACCTAACGAAAGATATATTTCATTGTGTTTGTTTATTATTAAATTACTGTAAACTTAGGCTAAATTAAATTGCGTTTGTTATAATAAGGTTAGGTAAGTTTTCTAAGGTTCTTTTGGTGCAAATTTAATTTTTACATTAAAATAAGTGAAAATTTTATCTTTAAACGTATAAGAGAAATTCTTAGAAAGGACTTGGTTTTAAATGAGTTCTTGCTAATTGACCAGTTTTAACTATTCGGCACGACACACACACACTACAATATATAAAATATTTGTCCGCATACCTCGGTTATTCTTATCTATGACACGAGTGATGACTTTCTGTAATACTGGATTTTTTATTCAAGCGTCCTTTTTTTGTTTAACCTCGTCGGAGGCAATTGCTAGCATGTATGGGTGGGACTTCTCCAGCTTCAGTTCAGTCCCGTGAACATGTTGGATTCTTAATATCAGTATATGGTGAATTTTATATTTATACGGGAGGATATATAAACTAATTTTATTCCTTTGGAACAACATTTGACTTGAGTGTTAGTTTGAGACTTGATCAACACCTGTTTAGGACTGTTTCAAGCCTAGACTTGAGCCTAATGTTGTCCACTACACTTGGGTTTGTCTCTTTATGGTTAAGTTTTTCCTTGTAGGTCTAACAATGTAGGTTTCAGAGCCAGACTTGTAACTGTTAACAATGTTTCTCCTCTAACAGATTATGATTTAACATTAATAATAAAAAGCAAAGGCACTAACGAATACTGCTGTAGGCCTCCTGACACATTAGACAGGTCTTACATCCAGCCATTTCTGCTCAGTATTTGCCCAAACTCCTTTTAAGGTCTACCTAGAATATTTCGGGGATCAGCACCCCCGCCACCCGGTCCCAGACCTGGCCTGATCGACCTGGATGTTGTTGCCAGCAGCACGTAGCTTGTCAACCAATTATATTCGTTGTGGTTGCGATAGTAAGTGTTGTGAGCCTTGAATGCGAGATCCTTTGACATGGTCATTTCCAAGTCTCTCACTATTGAACAATTAGAGTTTGTCTTGTACTTCGTTTCAGCCTTTAATTCCTCTTTTTTTTTCATAGAGAAGTAACTGAAATTTGTCGTCGTTGAACTTGGTTTATATCAGCGTGTGAAGGTTCGCTGTCCTCTATGGACGCCACTCATAAATTCTAACATCGTCTTCAAGGACGATACTGTGCTATGATTTCTATATGTTTATGTTGGATATTAGAATGAGAGAAGTTTAACAAGTATTATACCTTGAAGATCAGTTTTTCCAGTTTTCGCCCCCAATATCACTGTTTACTTTTGATCTTAGGTTTTATTTAGGAAGTTAAATATCCATTTGCCCACTTTTCCAATTATTCCCTTTGCACCCACTGTGTGTGCTATTATACCGTGGTTGAATTTTTCGAAGGCTTTTACAACGTCAGTGCATTTTCCTTTGCTCTAGATGCATTGGCAGACATATCGCAATGATCCAACAATTGCAAAAGGGAGGAGCTACCAAGCTTTAAGCCCATGGCACCCTGGCATTTGTTTTAATGACACTACTTGACAGTTCAACCCGCCTACCAATTTCGATATAACAGTTATATCCCCTTCTTGCATCTGTAAACTTAATCATATACCCCCCCCCCATATTCTACAGTATAGACTTGAAATACATACGACATATCCCCACTTTTATTAATGTTAAATGCACTTGAAGTTCATTGTGTTAAGCGCAGTTATAAGGGTCTGCAATATGTTCCGTTCTAGAACGCCTGACTTAAGTCGCCCATTATTTTCAATCAGCCGTATGTAAATATAGGTTAATTTGCATTAATCTAACTGAGAATGACAAATATTGGTTCATGTAGAGGCTTATATCTGGCATAAATCCATGAAAGATAATGTGTTTGCGAATACACCAGCCCTCTTTAGAAAACAGGCTGCCTAAGGAGGCTATAGTATGTAAAGACAAAAACAATACAAACTAGAAAGGTCTGTAAATATTTAAATGAAAGACAGAATTTATAAATACAATATTCATATGAAGACAACCAAATATTAGCGAACATTGAACTCGCAGCCAGTAGCACTGGATGTTACGTGCGTCGTTACATCACTCGGGTTATGCAGTAGTTGGTCTGTCAGTAATTTTGAGTGATCTCATGACCTTAACCTTGCATTTGGCTATACGAAGGCCTTGAGAAGTTAGATTTATTTCTGTCTCAAATGCCCCAGAGTGAACTTGTAACTAATGCCAACTCACTCCACAATGTACGCCTCTCAAAGAACGTGCCTTGATGCATCAAGGCATTTTTCCTCCCTTTTCGATTGAACTTTATAATTATGGGGAAGCGTTTAACCCGTAGGGATCATACAGCGCCGGGGGAAGGGGGGGGCAGATGATGGAAGGCACTCAGGCTCAGTTCGGGGAACTGGAGCACAGATCCAATTCCCTAGATCAAGAGCCCCTTACCAGCCTCAAGGAACCTCCCGTGAGAGGGTCGATTGAACTTGAATGCCTCCTATTCCCCAGGCATCATGACCTCTATGGGTTTAGTGCTTCCTTCCTGATTAAAATAAAATCTTCGAGTCACCCTCTCAGCACTAACAAAACTAAGTATCTGCAGTAGAGTAGCAACTTCGTAAGGAAACTTGCTTATGAACTCTTTAAAAAGCGATTGGAAGAATTACTTTCACCAATGAATATAACACTGGTTATCAGACGTTCACACCCATAAAGTGTCTTCGAAGCTACATGGCTGCCCTTATATACCTGGAGACACCTGTTGAGGGTTTCGGGGATAACGCCTCCACGGCCAGGTCTGTGACCAGGCTTCAATAATATACTCCTGACCAAGTACTTTACTTTTTTAACATTCTGCTATAATTAGTAAATTTATTTTCACGTAACCTAAAAGGTCGTACACACAGAAATCGAAAAAATAGAGAAACCGACATTTTGATTAGTGTTGACGAGCATTTAGTCGCTCATGTTAACCTTAGCTGACTAGCAGTCCCTGCAGTCCGTGTGACTGGTTCCCTCTCTCCTCGAAGAGGATGGCTAGGAGCGTAACTCTCTCCCGGCCAACTTGTGAGTCAACCTGACCCGTTAAACCCATGTGAGGCCTCACTTGCCTCGACCTGCGCCTACACCGGTTGCAACAGAATTTATTAAGCGAAGTATCGTGATGAAAGTCAGCAGTTAATTAAACATTTTGTATATGAAACTTATTTGTGTGTGTGTGTACTCACCGTCACCCACATCTAGTTACATCTGCAGGGACTAATGCACAGCTCCTGGTCCTACCTCTAAACACAAACGGAGCTCTATATACTCGCCTATATGTGGTTGCAGGGATCGAGTTCCAGCTCCTAGCCCCGCCTCAACTTGGTGCTTGTTAAATTTACTCCTTCCTAGCCTCGTGGGCCGTATTATATCTGTTCTTGAAACTATGTATGTTGCCTCTTTCTACCACCACCTCGCCGAGATCATTCCACTTTCCAACTACCCTGGGACTGAAGAAATATTTCCTGACATCTCTGTATCTCAGAGTTCGTTTCTCGCCTCTAAAACAGCCTGTCCCTGTCTGCCCTATGCTCTTCTAGTTAGGCTACTGAAAAATTAAAGTAACCACGACATTAATATTTATATTAGCAGGAAACTCAAAACCCACACTGTCGGAAGCTTGCACAATAGCATGATTGACTTCGTAATTAACGCGAGAATAGTCCACAGTGTATACTACTTACCTTATAAACTTTGCGAGTATTACAGACTAAGACACTAAACAGGTTGAGAGGTTCGTTTGAGGTGCACGCTTGCCAGTGCAAAGCTTGCTACTGACTCAGGCAGGAGTGGGCAGAGTGCGGGTCACACACTCACTTTCATTCAACCTTGGGTCTTCCCCCTCTGTTCACCTGACCCTCTGGCTTCCCCTACGTCTCTGGCTTTCATCTAGTACTTTTCCTCTACTTTGTCTTTCAAGTGCGATAGATTGGCCAACGAACCGGATGTTCGTGTGGTATTGTTGCTCAACATTGGACTTACACCGATGACAGCGAATAAATGAGATACTATTCTCAAAATGATTGCATTTAGTGAGCTGTTAATTAGACTAAAGACTGACAGTTGATTTTTTTTATGAATAGTAACCAAAATCTTGACATCTAAAATTTCCACCCTAACCTAACCACTGGACTTTGAAAAAGCCATTGACAACATGCTCACACACTTTGCGCTGCATGACCCTTGTCGGTTTAGCGCTTTCTTTCATTATAATCACACACTGCTCCAGGCCCAGACTCGTTGAACTTTGTGTTCAACAAGAATTACAAGGGACCTCTATATAGCATGTCTTAAGTATTCTATGGGCACGGGTCATCCCACAGTCGCTAAAACGACAGATGTTGTCTCGCTCCACAAAGGTGTCAGTAAGGATAATATTATAGATAGATAGTTCTAACGTATGGTATCACCAAGATCGCCAGCCCCTTAGATTCCCAACATGTCACCAACCCTGACCAGCATGAGTTCGGAGCAGGTCGCCCCTGCCTCTCACTATTACTGGACCACTATGACATGGTCTTGGATGCACTGGAAGACAAATAGAATGCAGATGTAGTTAGCATTCACAGACCTTGCAAAATTCTTCAAGTGCGCACAATACGTACAAAGGGAATAACTGAACAAGTGAACAGATGGATCTTCAACTTTGTATTTAAGAGAACACAAAGAGTAATAGTAAACAGTTAAGTCAGAGGCTGCCACAGTGAAAAGCTTTATTTCACAAGGTTCAGTCCTCGCCCCCATCCTTTTCTCTATCCTCATATCCGGAGATGTAAGCCATAAAACCGTGTCGTCCTTTGCAAATGATACTAGAATTTGCATGAGTGTCATCCAACAAGGACACTGCAAATCTTCAAGTTGATATAAACCAAGTCTTCAGATGGGCCGCAGAAAATATGTTCAATAAAGACAAATTCCATCTACTCCATTATTGAAAACTTGAGGAATTGAAAGCTAGAACACAGTATAAGACTAATTCTAACCACACAATAGAGCGGAAAACTAGTGTCATCACAACTGCGAAGAAAATGACAGAATGGATACTAAAAACCTTCAAAACAAGAGATGTCAAGTCAATGATAATCCTCTTTAAGTCACTTGTTCTATCTAGGCTGGAATATTACTATACGCCGTTAAAAAGTATCCACAAACCCCCCTTCCCCTGTTAAAAAGTATCCATGAACCCCCCTCCCCCCGTTAAAAAGCGGAAGTTGCAAGTCTACAATGACTGGCATTTGCTGGTAATTTCTGTATTTTTGCTGCTGAGTTCGTTGTCCGGTTCTTTGAACTTTTATTTATTCTTTTGAAGAAAATCTCCCCCTAGTTATGCTAACACATGGCCAAGGTTATCGGTGTACTGTATAATGTATTCTGTATGACCCTTGTGGGTTTAACTCCTAGTTCTGATTGTATAACCTTTTATAATTCTCTTCCTTGTGACTATGTTAATGTAAATCTGACGGATCTTGACCTTGTTAAAGCCCACAAATGACAGGAAGAAACTATGAAGCAAACATAAGGTCACCCCAGGTATGATTTCTGTTAAAGTAAGCCTCTGCAACTGAATGACGGAGGACCCTAAACAAGGGCAATAATATATTAATAATTTTGATATTTAAAAAAATATTCAAATCTCGTAGCTTTGTTACAGATTACTCTCAGGTAATAATCTTTTAACGTAATCGCTTTATCTCTCTCCTCTCTCTCAGCATGGTTGTTACGAGGAGGGGTCCAGGAACTATAACTCATCCAACACACTAAGTAGGTGAGTAGTGACTGACCTAGATGCTGTGATGTGAGACGACAGATACGAATCTTTATTCAGAGACTAACAGCCTCACACCGAGGCTCTCGCGAGTGTTAGCAGCATAAAACAGGCGGGACTATTATATTTTAACCCATCCTAAGGCAAAACTTTTTTTTTTACTATGGATTAAAGCCGATTTATCTGTATATCTATATTAGCTGAGTTAGAGCAAGTCAGTGTTAATTAACCACTCAAAACCAACGTTTTGGCTAAGGGTCAACGTCGCTTTCTTTCCAGTCTTATTAAATAACCAATGTTCTTTTACAAAAATAATTTTAACTCTTATGGATTATTCAGCGCACCTGAATTGTTATATAGTGAAGTTCTTCAAGGTGCCTGTGCGTGTGGCTTGCATTAGTGTATTAATTGTTTAACAAGGTGATGGTGCATAAATTCGTGTCTATGTATACTGAGAATTTCTCTTGTGAAATTGTGTGCTTTATGATAGCGAATTTCTTGGTTAAGTCGACGGCAAACAATATTGCTCTGTTGAACAATATTATTTGTTGTTGTGCTTCAATGTAGTAATAGAGAGGGGAAATACCTGTTGCATCCTGGGTTCCCAACCGGTGTCTGAGGAACTCCACAACTTAATAAGGGATTCTCATTCATTTTGCCATGTAGTAAATAATTCGCAAAACTATCATTGTTAATGAAACATTACGTTATCCTGGTGGAAAATTAGCCTAGTCAGAATATTTGTTACAGTCGAAACAATTTATAGTTACTAGATAAACTTGCTGACCTAGCCAAAAGTCAAAATTTTTTATGTATAAAATTATCTGAAGGATATAATGTTACATTCGATGCATTGGTTAACTTTTATTTATTAACTTGTTTGTTAGCTTAATGGAAGCCACCATGAACTTAGAAATATTTGTGATTAGAAATTCTAGCCTAGTCTGAGCATGAGAGTTGATGGCACTGCGTATGTACACAAGACTACAAGAGGCAACATCAACACTGTGACCACGGTGATGTGGTTGAGCGAGTAGACAGGCCACTGTACCTGATAGCACGAGCGTCAGCTTCTGTTGACTACGCTAGTGATGTTACACTTTAGTACAGTACTTAGGGCTGGTTTGTTCACTGCGAAAGCGCTCTCTCGTACACACATTTATAATTATATATATGTATATATATATATATATATATATATATATATATATATATATATATATATATATATATATATATATATATATATATATATATATATTGCCGTCTCCCATTGAGGTAGGGTGACCCAGAAAAAGAAACACTTTCACCATCATTCAATACGCCAGACGCGTGTAAGTACGACTATTCAGATGTTCCTCCAAACAAGGATTGGTTTTGCTACGAGTGCTAAAGAGAGTCTGGATGAATTCGAGTCTAGAGCAGTTATAGATGCCTTTTGATTATAATAATCCTGGAACCTTAGCCTACTTAAGAGATTCCTCTTCACTTGTATTTGAGGGCAGTGTAGCATTGAAAATCTTATACTGGTTACGTTAAAATTATTTTTTGTCTAGCAGATTGTTGTTATTTTCCTCATCGCTTGTACTTGCATTTTCTTTCAAAATGAAACTTCCTGGGTTAATGCATGTTAATAAATTTGACAATTATATTGAAAACACTTTCTTCTCAGCTTCGTTTGTATACAAGGATAGGATTAACAACCCAATGGATTTTCTTCCATTAAGGGGAATCGGGTATTATATATGCTACTATGGTAATGCACTCACTAGTACAAAGAGTGAAACTGCCTTAGACAGTATGTGTCGGCAGCAGATATTATGAACATCATCTGATCCACCACTGTACTTAGTGCTTGAGTTGGCATCTCTCCTCTCTCTCCCTTAACTACATACCTGGAGAGGGTTTCGGGGGTCTGAGACCAGGCCTCTTGGTGGATCAGGGTCTGATCAACCAGGCTGGCCTCACGCAAACTGGCGTATGGACCACATCTCGGCTGGTCAGGTACTGACTTTAATTGCCTGTCCAGTGCCTTCTTGAAGACAGCCAGGGGTCTATTTGTAATCCCCTTTATGTATGCTGGGAGGCAGTTGAACAATCTTGGGTCCCTGACACTTATTGTGTTGTCTCTGTGTTCTCGTGGCGCCCCTGTTTTTCATTGGAGGGATGTTGTATTTCCTGTCGAGTCTTTTGCTTTCATAAGGAGTGATTTTAGTGTGTAAGTATATTATGCATCTCTTTCGCCTGTTCCAGGAATACAAATAAAGGGACTTCAAGCGTTCCCAGTAATTTAGGTGCCTTATCGTGCTTATGTGTGCCGTGAAAGTCCTTTATACACTCTCCAAGTCAGCAATTTCGCCTGCCTTGAGTATTCCAGCCTTAAGAGAACAAGCGATTTGAAGAGAATCATCATGGGCTTGGCGTCCCTAGTTTTGAAGGTTCGCATTATCCATCCTATCATTTTCCTAGCAGATACGGTAGATATATTGTTGTAGTCTTTGAAAGTGAGATCCTCTGACATTATCACTCCCAGGTCCTGCACATTACTTTTTCGCTCTATTGTATGGTTAGAATTTGTTGTATACCCTGATAGTTTTAATTTTCATAAAGTTTTCCATATCTGAGTAGTTGAAATTTCTCTTCATTGAACTTCATATTGTTTTGAGTGGCCCATTGGAAGATTTGGTTGATGTCCGCTTGGAGTCTTGCGGTGTCTTCGATGGAGGACACTGTCGTGGCAATTCGGGTGTTATCCACAAAGGAAGACACGGAGCTTTGGCTTACATCTCTGTCAGATATAAGGATGAGGAATATGATGGGAGCGAGTACTGTGCCTTGTGGAACAAAGCTTTTCACTGTAGGTGCCTCAGACTTTACTCTGTTTACTATTACTCTGTGTTCTGTTTGTCAGGAAATTATAGATCTATCTACCATCTTTTCCTGTTATTCTTTTATCATGCATTTTGTGCGCTATTACACCGTGGTCACACTTGTCGAAGGTTTTTGCAAAGTCTGTGTACTACATCTGCATTTTGTTTATCCTCTATAGCATCCAGAATTTTGTCATAATGGTCCAGTAGCTGGGACAGGCAGGAGCGACCTCCACTAAACCCGTGTTGCCCTGAGTTGTGTAATTGATGGGTATCTAGGTGTAAGCACTTTACAATAAAACATAAATCCCACACGTGACGTCTATATATAATACAATAAAACATAAATCCCACACGTGACGTCTATATATAATCAACTTTCCACGGTAGATCAAGCAATCAAGAGCTGTCATAATCAGCGTTTGTGATTTCTAGGACCAATTTCCTTCTGAGTGCTGCAAATTAAAGACCGTTATCATAGAACTTTCTCTAGTTGCTCAGGTAGGAACGTTAGCTATGGGTAGATAGTGTTGTTAAGTAAGACACATATGCAACAGTTAGGTATCTTTATTTCGAAACGTTTCGCCTACACAGTAGGCTTCTTCAGTCGAGTACAGAAAGGTTGATAGAAGGAGAAGATACTTGAAGACGATGTAATCAGTCCATCACCCTTAAAGTTTTGAGGTGGTCAGTCCCTCAGTCTGGAGAAGAGCATTGTTCCGTTGTCTGAAACAATATGAAGTTGAAGTGACAGAATGGGGCCTTTATATAGTGCCAGGAGGTGAGACGTAGGTTGATTTGGGAGGGCAGGTCCTTCTCAAACCCAGCCGTTCTCACTAGTATAGGTTGTCGAAGTGGTCTGTACCAAGATACCCTTGTGTTGCAGTGTCTGACAGAATGAACATTAAAATGGTATGAAATACCGACAGATTGTTAAGTAAGACACATATGCAACAGTTAGGTATCTTTATTTCGAAACGTTTCGCCTACACAGTAGGCTTCTTCAGTCGAGTACAGAAAGGTTGATAGAAGGAGAAGATACTTGAAGACGATGTAATCAGTCCATCACCCTTAAAGTTTTGAGGTGGTCAGTCCCTCAGTCTGGAGAAGAGCATTGTTCCGTTGTCTGAAACAATATGAAGTTGAAGTGACAGAATGGGGCCTTTATATAGTGCCAGGAGGTGAGACGTAGGTTGATTTGGGAGGGCAGGTCCTTCTCAAACCCAGCCGTTCTCACTAGTATAGGTTGTCGAAGTGGTCTGTACCAAGATACCCTTGTGTTGCAGTGTCTGACAGAATGAACATTAAAATGGTATGAAATACCGACAGATTGTTAAGTAAGACACATATGCAACAGTTAGGTATCTTTATATAAAGGCCTCTATATAAAGGCCCCATTCTGTCACTTCAACTTCATATTGTTTCAGACAACGGAACAATGCTCTTCTCCAGACTGAGGGACTGACCACCTCAAAACTTTAAGGGTGATGGACTGATTACATCGTCTTCAAGTATCTTCTCCTTCTATCAACCTTTCTGTACTCGACTGAAGAAGCCTACTGTGTAGGCGAAAGAGCTGTCATAATCAGCGTTTGTGATTTCTAGGACCAATTTCCTTCTGAGTGCTGCAAATTAAAGACCGTTATCATAGAACTTTCTCTAGTTGCTCAGGTAGGAACGTTAGCTATGGGTAGATAGTGTTACTCTCGCACTTTATATAACCTTGGGATGCAACAAATAACTCTTCTATGTGAGTACAGTTAAGTAGCATGTCTGTTGAGCGATTAGGGGACGAGGGATCGAGCCTCCGCTATGGGTTCACATAAAAATAAAGTAATAATAATAATAATATACAGTAGGCTTACTTGCTCACATTAGACGCTTTCAACTCTTACCCAGCTATCCTCACTCGTGTATCTTCTAGCCCATCCTTGAAAATAGCCAAAGTATTAGTGGTCCTATAGGGTTGAGTTGGTCTATTCTAGTTGATGTATGTGTTGTATTTCATGAAACGCTAAACCCGTGTATGATTCGGCAGAAACAGATATGGAGGCTCCGTCCTCTGTCTGCTAATCGTGTCCTTGTTTTGTCAACTCGGGTTGTGGTTGTAATATTCTTCAGGACTCAGTTCTGACAAGTCTTAATCTTTCGATGACCCGTTGGTGGGTGCCAACTCACGTTGTGGGTGATTTGATAGATTCTCCGGTACTGCCAGCCCTGGTCTCCGCTAGTTGGATGCCCGGCCTTGGCTCCCTGTCGCGGGAATGTCCGAGACGTATATCTTCCATGGGAGGAGGTACACGTACCTCATCTTCTGAGACCAATCGTCCCCAGGTCTTGCCCTATTCCCCTCCCTCATGGGGCTCATATTGAGAAGCTAGGCACCTTGGGCTGCCACAGACCCCGCCCCACTGGGCTCCAAAGGTGTGGGAGCTGCATAGCACTAGACGATGCCAGGAGGTGCAAAGGCAGCAAGCACTCCTGGATCCTTTTGGAGCCACACCCCAGCTTTGGGCCGCAGCCCGAACACTGGGGAAGTTCAGGATGCTTCTTGCTGTGTGTGTAACTGCTGCTGCTTCTTCACTTCTCTTTTGCACTCTCTATTGTGGGTGATGTTTAGCCAGTGTATAGCTTAGAGATTTAGATTGTTGGACTCTCAGAACTATTTGTATGCTATTGTTACAAACAGCAAAGCTGTAAATACCATTTTATTCATATTAGTTTTTTATTGAAATGTGGTAATATTATTTAATTTTATTATTACTTATATTTGTTGTTGCTTAATAATCAACAAAAAAATCGAGAAAAAATTTTCATGTATTAATGAATATATTAGCAGTGCAGGGTATGTGAACTGGTGTGTTGTTTATTTGTATACACACTGAAAGTTTAATACCCTGAGTTATTTGATTCCGCAGAAAGATCAATTTTTGCAACATTTTGCTTTCCCTTTTATCTCATTAGATGGCAGAGGGTTCGGGTTCAGGAAACAGGGGTGGAGAATAATGCAAGGGACGAGGAAGATGTCAGGAATGGGGAGGATGAGATGGCAGGGAGTGGTTGAAACTACTGCAAGGGAGTGGTGATCCTTGGTGCAGCAGGGTGTGGAGACCCATACATAAGAACATAAGAAAGGAGGATCACTGCAGCAGGCCTGTTGGCCCATGCTCGGCAGGTCCTTTACAATTCATCCCACTAACGAAACATTTTCCCAACCCAATCCTCAATGCTACCCAAGAAATAAGCTCTGATACCTCGATCCACTCATTTGCAAGTCCCACTCAAATCCAACCCCTCTCACTCATATATTTATCCAACCTAAATTTGAAACTACCCAATGTCCTAGCCTCAATAACCCAACTAGGTAGACTGTTCCACTCATCAACTACCCTATTTCCAAACCAATACTTTCCTATGTCCTTTCTAAATCTAAACTTATCTAATTTAAATCCATTATTGCGGGTTCTCTCTTGGAGAGACATCCTCAAGACCTTATTTATATCACCTTTATTTATACCCATCTTCCACTTATACACTTCGATCATGTCTCCCCTCATTCTTCGTCTAACAAGTGAATGTAATTTAAGGGTCTTCAATCTTTCTTCATAAGGAAGATTTCTAATGCTATGTATTAATTTAGTCATTCTACGCTGAATGTTTTCCAGCGAATTTATGTCCATTCTGTAATATGTAGGCCAGAACTGAGCTGCATAATCTAGGTGAGGCCTTACTAATGATGTATAAAGCATGGCTTCCTTCGATGTCACAGCCCTCTTCACCAACGTTCCTACTGACGCTGCAATCAACATTCTGAGACAGAGGCTCACTGAAAACCACGACCTCCCTTTACCTCTTCTAGACTTCATCAATCTAGTGGAACTTTGTGTTAATTTCAACTTCTTCAAGTATCAGGACAACTGTTACAAACAGTGCTTTGGGATGGCAATGGGCAGCCCGCTCAGTGCTGTGCTTGCCAACCTCTTCATGGAAAACCTGGAGACAGAGAAATTCAGCACCCTCATTCCCAACACCGTTACCTGGCTAAGATACGTTGATGATGTATTGGTTTTCTATCCGAGACGTCTCAATATCCAGGCCCTTCTCAACAAGATCAATGCAGTTGAACCATCAATAAAGTTTACACTTGAACTCGAAAATGATGGCAAACTTCCTTTCCTCGACGTTCTACTGTGCAGATCTCCCGACAGTGACAAACTTCTCTTCAAAGTGTATAGAAAACCTACCAACAAGGACGATCTTATACACTTTTATTCACACCAAGACACCCGCACTAAGAGAGGAGTCCTCATTGGCTTCTTGAGAGCTCTTCGCATCTCCAGCCCTTGTTTTCTAGAAGAAGAATGCACTTACATAACACAAGCCTTTACACGTCTTCATTTCCCATCTTTCTTCATCCGAGATTGCAGACTTAAGGCACAAGCTATTCTCAAACCGCCCATGGAACAGCCCCCTAAGCAGTTCATAGTACTCCCATGTGGTGATGTTGCCACGAATACTCGCCGGGCACCACCATAAACACATCTATCAAAGACCTCACTACGAAACGCAGCCCCACACCTCTAACTTCTACAGCAGGCGTCTACACTATCCCCTGTGGGTTCTGTCCCAAGAAATATGTAGGCGAGACAGGCAGAGATCTTGCAGTCCGCTTGAATGAGCATCGAAATGCCTCTAACAGAGACGATGTAAGGTACGCCTGTGTCCTCCACAGAGACTCCACGGGACATTTGATGAACTGGAATGAGGCACAACTCGTTCTCACCGAACCAGACCTCAGACGCCGACGATGCCTAGAAGCCTCACTAATCGCCGTCACCGACACTATAGAACGCAACACTGGAAACTACAAGATTTCAAAAGCATTGGCATACATGATACTTAAACACCAACCCAACAACACAGGAGTCACGTGATTGAGTGGTGACCTCTTGAGTGGTGACCTGTACTTAACTCTGTGAAGAAGTGTCTTGTTTGCTCCCGTGGACTGAACCAAGATGCCCTCCATCGAGCAACTTTACCAGCAACTTAAGGAAGAATTGAGGGCAGCGAAGATGGAGATACGGCGATTGACCGAGGAAAACAAGAGGATTCGTAGTAGTCCTCCTGTTTCGAGTCCTCAGGTCAAGAAGGGATCGTGGTCAGTGGCTGGACAGCAGGGGACGACGAAGTTGACGATCAAGAAGACGAATGGAAAGCCAGAAACGATGAAGAAGAAAGAGACTGCTGTGGAAACTCCCGTGGAAACCTCCAACGCATTCTCGGTGCTACCCGACGAATGTGAGTCTACTACTGGGATCCTCACGACGAACGACAACAAGGAAGGTAAGAATATTGTTGTTGTTGGGGATAGCCAGGTTAGATACATGGATAGGGCATTCTGCTTGAAGGACAGGAGTAGGAGACAAAGGGTATGCTTTCCTGGGGCTGGGATGGAGGACATTGTTAGCCGGCTTGACAACATCATGAACGGTAATGGGATCAATCCTATTATTTGCCTCAGTGCTGGAGGCAATGATGTAGGCAAGCGTAGAAGTGAGGATTTAGTTAGAAAGTTCAGGACAGCTATAGACATGATTAGGAAGAAGGGGGGGCGCCCTGTTATATGTGGCATTTTGCCAAGAAGAGGTGTTGGTAATGAATGGTTGTCCAGAGCAATTGGTATTAATTGTTGGCTGGATAAACACTGTAAGGATAATGCAGTACCATTCATTGACAACTGGGACAACTTCTATGGCCGAAATGACATGTATGCCAGGGATGGGGTTCACTTATCCAGGGCAGGGGTGGGTTTTCTTGCTAACTCAGTTGAGGGGGTTGTTAGGACTTTAAACTAGGATTAGTTAGAGGTATGGGTTTAGAAATGATTAATAATGAGTATGGATATATTGACTTATGCTCTGATATTAAGAATCTTAATAGTAACTGTCATGGACTAACTCTGGGTAATGATAATTTCAGAAATTGTGTAAAAACAAAGATGAATAGGAAAAATGTGCAGAAGAAAAAACATATGATGGTATTTTATGCTAACAGTCGAAGTGCAAGAAATAAAATTAATGAACTACGTTTGGTAGCATGTGCTGGGAACTTTGATATCATTGCATTAACTGAAACGTGGTATGATTTAAAGAGTCGGGATATGACTGCTGAGTGTAATATTCAGGGATTTAAGTTATTCAATGTGGATAGATGTAATGGGAAGGGGGGAGGAGTTGCATTGTATGTTCGAGAAAATATTAATTGTTGCATAAAAACAGGTATAAAAATAGATGGAGCAGTAACAGAGTCTGTTTGGGTAGAGTTCGTGGAGGGTCAAGAAAAACTAATTCTAGGTGTAATATACCGACCTCCAGGCTTGGATCACGATAGAGGGAGACTTCTTTGGGACGAAATTGTTAGGGCTTCTGGACACAGTAACGTAGTCATAGTAGGGGACTTTAACTTTAGCCAAATTGACTGGAATTCTTTGACAGGTAAT
>NC_091345.1:19487861-19500361 GCF_038502225.1 Cherax quadricarinatus
CAAGAGATGCCAATTTTAAAATAGGACCTAGAATAAACAGTGCAGACATTCCTGGCACTAAAACACCATTTTCTCTGTTCATTAGTCACCCCTCCAGGCCCCTCTTATATTACCCTTGCTGTCCATTTTGAATTTTTATTCACGCAAAAAAATGGAAGATTTACTGTTATGTAGACTACTGCATTATTGTAATAATATCAACCCATTCATGACCGCATACTAGGCCAGCCAGTTGGACACACATTGGACGGTGATGTGATTTATTTATTCTTGAACATCGGCAAATATCGAACATTTCCGTTACTTTGAGCTCAATTTCAAAGTACAGTAGACCCCCGGTTTTCATAATTAATCCATTCCAGAAGGTTGGCCTAAATCCAAAATGGCCAAAAACTGAAGTAATATTTCCCACGAGAAATAATGTAAATCCAATTAATCCGTTTCAGACACCCAAAAATATTATAAAGAATAACTATACTAGTTTTACACACAGAAAACAATGAGAAATAAAGATAAATAACTAATTTTAATGATAAATGAACATTACATACCTTTATTGAAGACTCTTGTTGGTGAGTAGTATTTATTTGTAGTCCCAGGTGGACTATATCCCAGTGTATACCTACCAGCTACATACACTGTGGCCTACAGCCATGTTATTACCATTGACATACCATGTTCACCGAGTTTAATCATTTCTAACAACTACCTTTAGATGCCATCATAAACAAAGGGAGAAGTAATGAATAATTCATGCCAAGAATTGTAAACAAAAGCTTATGCATAAAGGGCAATTACTGGGCCAACACAGATTCATACAGTTTTCTCTAACGCTGGACCAGAGAAGACGTAATATTTACCCTCCACCACATACGCTATGTAACGTGTTTCTTACATAATTTTGAAGAAAATATCATAGATGGATTAATGAAAATGCCTATATTTACCTAAAATAAAACATTTAATGTGCTCAAGAGTGAGTCACGAATGTATGAGCGGCCCAAGTGCACACGTCTGGTACCAACGATTTCTGAGGAGACGTACGAAACCCAGGGGGAAATTTCACCGAAAAGTGCTCAAAATCCGAACTGTACAATTTCCGCACCGGCCGAAAACCGGGGGTCCACTGTATGTACTTTTTATCCTAGAACCAATTAAAATCATCTTTATTTCTGTAATATATCTCCCATTCTATCAAAACCAAAAAACCTAGAATGAAACCATAAACACCGTGCGAAAATACACTACAAAGTAGCTGTCTTAAACGAAAAACACGGTTGCAGATTTTTCTCTTGCACTGCGCACTCCAGGATTTTGTTTATGTAGTGCACACTTACCACACAGACCTATTCTCTCTTATGTAGGTCCAAATTTACTGGTCACAGCTTATCTGAGTGAGCTGAGCTCATGGCACAGCTTGGACCCAGGCTTCGAAGCCACAGAACTACAGGACAGACCCTCAAAGGGTTAAAAGTACTGCATAGTGCTAAAAAAAAAAAAAAAATATTTTAACATAAGAACATAAGAAAGGAGGATTGCTGCAGCAGGGATGTTGGCCTATACTAGGCAGGTCCTTTACAATTCATCCCACTAACAAAACATTTGCCCAACCAGATTTTCAGTGCTACCCAAGAAATAAACTCTGATGTGCAAGTCCCACTCAAATCCAACCCCTCCCACTCATGTACTTATCCAACCTAAATTTGAAACTACCCAAAGTCCTAGCCTCAATAACCCAACTAGGTAGACTGTTCCACTCATCAACTACCCTATTTCCAAACCAATACTTTCCTATGTCCTTTCTAAATCTAAACTTATCTAATTTAAATCCATTACTGCGGGTTCTCTCTTGGAGAGATATCCTCAAGACCTTATTAATATCCCCTTTATTAACCCTTTGACTGTCGCAACCCCCAATCCTGAGGTGTCTCCTGGTGTTGCAAAATTTCAAAAAACAAAAAAAATTATTTTTTTTATGAAATGATAGAGAATCTTTTCCCGATTGTAATGACACCAAAAAAACGAAATTTGATGGAAAACTGACGGAATTATGCTCTCGCGAAGTTAGCGACCTCGGCGATATTTACAAATCGGCGATTTCGCCCACTTTGAGCCCTATTTTCGGCTAATTCCATTGTTCCAGTCGACCAAACTCATAGCTATTTCTTTAGAACTCCATTTTTTCTATCGATTGAGTACAAGAAACTGCCCATTTACCGATTTCAACTACCCAATAATGTGGTCAAAAAATTTGCAATTTGGCCAATTTCACGAAAATTAAAAAATATGACAATTTCAAAATAAGGTCCAGAATGAACAATGCAGACATTCCTGGCTCTAAAATAACATTTTCTTTGTTCATCAGTCATGTCTCCAGGCCCCTCTGATATTACTCTTGCTTTCTATTTTGAATTTTTATTCAAACAAAAAATAGAAGACTTACTATTATGCAGACTACTACAATACTGTAATAATTGTATAAATAACATCAACCCATTCATGACTGCATATTAGAATGGCTAGTTGGACATTTATTGGACAATGACATCATTTGTTTACTTTTGAACATTGGCAAAAATCAAACATTTTCCCTAGTTTGAGCTCCATTTCCAGGTTCTTTTTATAGTAAAATCAATAAAAATCACCTCTATTTCTATAATATGTTTTCAATTCTATCAAATGAGACCAAGAAAATGAGAATACAACCAGAAATACTATACGGAAATAGACCACAAAGTCGGCATTTTAATTAAAAAAAATGGTCGGAGTTTTTTTTTTTTCTCATTATGCACTCCGTGCTCCAGGATTTTTTTTATATGGTGCACACTGACCACACAGACCCATTCTCTCACATGTGGGCCTACCAGCTTTCTCCTGCTTGATTTGAAGCCGCTAGAATTTATTATTTTTTATTATCACACCGGCCGATTCCCACCAAGGCAGGGTGGCCCGAAAAAGAAAAACTTTCACCATCATTCACTCCATCACTGTCTTGCCAGAAGGGTGCTTTACACTACAGTTTTTAAACTGCAACATTAACACCCCTCCTTCAGAGTGCAGGCACTGTACTTCCCATCTCCAGGACTCAAGTCCGGCCTGCCGGTTTCCCTGAATCCCTTCATAAATGTTACTTTGCTCACACTCCAACAGCACGTCAAGTATTAAAAACCATTTGTCTCCATTCACTCCTATCAAACACGCTCACGCATGCCTGCTGGAAGTCCAAGCCCCTCGCACACAAAACCTCCTTTACCCCCTCCCTCCAACCCTTCCTAGGCCGACCCCTACCCCGCCTTCCTTCCACTACAGACTGATACACTCTTGAAGTCATTCTGTTTCGCTCCATTCTCTCTACATGTCCGAACCACCTCAACAACCCTTCCTCAGCCCTCTGGACAACAGTTTTGGTAATCCCGCACCTCCTCCTAACTTCCAAACTACGAATTCTCTGCATTATATTCACACCACACATTGCCCTCAGACATGACATCTCCACTGCCTCCAGCCTTCTCCTCGCTGCAACATTCATCACCCACGCTTCACACCCATATAAGAGCGTTGGTAAAACTATACTCTCATACATTCCCCTCTTTGCCTCCAAGGACAAAGTTCTTTGTCTCCACAGACTCCTAAGTGCACCACTCACTCTTTTTCCCTCATCAATTCTATGATTCACCTCATCTTTCATAGACCCATCCGCTGACACGTCCACTCCCAAATATCTGAATACGTTCACCTCCTCCATACTCTCTCCCTCCAATCTGATATTCAATCTTTCATCACCTAATCTTTTTGTTATCCTCATAACCTTACTCTTTCCTGTATTCACCTTTAATTTTCTTCTTTTGCACACCCTACCAAATTCATCCACCAATCTCTGCAACTTCTCTTCAGAATCTCCCAAGAGCACAGTGTCATCAGCAAAGAGCAGCTGTGACAACTCCCACTTTGTGTGTGATTCTTTATCTTTTAACTCCACGCCTCTTACCAAGACCCTCGCATTTACTTCTCTTACAACCCCATCTATAAATATATTAAACAACCACGGTGACATCACACATCCTTGTCTAAGGCCTACTTTTACTGGGAAAAAAATTCCCTCTTTCCTACATACTCTAACTTGAGCCTCACTATCCTCGTAAAAACTCTTCACTGCTTTCAGTAACCTACCTCCTACACCATACACTTGCAACATCTGCCACATTGCCCCCCTATCCACCCTGTCATACGCCTTTTCCAAATCCATAAATGCCACAAAGACCTCTTTAGCCTTATCTAAATACTGTTCACTTATATGTTTCACTGTAAACACCTGGTCCACACACCCCCTACCTTTCCTAAAGCCTCCTTGTTCATCTGCTATCCTATTCTCCGTCTTACTCTTAATTCTTTCAATTATAACTCTACCATACACTTTACCAGGTACACTCAACAGACTTATCCCCCTATAATTTTTGCACTCTCTTTTATCCCCTTTGCCTTTATACAAAGGAACTATGCATGCTCTCTGCCAATCCCTAGGTACCTTACCCTCTTCCATACATTTATTAAATAATTGCACCAACCACTCCAAAACTATATCCCCACCTGCTTTTAACATTTCTATCTTTATCCCATCAATCCCGGCTGCCTTACCCCCTTTCATTTTACCTACTGCCTCACGAACTTCCCCCACACTCACAACTGGCTCTTCCTCACTCCTACAAGATGTTATTCCCTCCTTGCCCTATACACGAAATCACAGCTTCCCTATCTTCATCAACATTTAACAATTCCTCAAAATATTCCTTCCATCTTCCCAATACCTCTAACTCTCCATTTAATAACTCTCCTCTCCTATTTTTAACTGACAAATCCATTTGTTCTCTAGGCTTTCTTAACTTGTTAATCTCACTCCAAAACTTTTTCTTATTTTCAACAAAATTTGTTGATAACATCTCACCCACTCTCTCATTTGCTCTCTTTTTACATTGCTTCACCACTCTCTTAACTTCTCTCTTTTTCTCCATATACTCTTCCCTCCTTGCATCACTTCTACTTTGTAAAAACTTCTCATATGCTAACTTTTTCTCCCTTACTACTCTCTTTACATCATCATTCCACCAATCGCTCCTCTTCCCTCCTGCACCCACTTTCCTGTAACCACAAACTTCTGCTGAACACTCTAACACTACATTTTTAAACCTACCCCATACCTCTTCGACCCCATTGCCTATGCTCTCATTAGCCCATCTATCCTCCAATAGCTGTTTATACCTTACCCTAACTGCCTCCTCTTTTAGTTTATAAACCTTCACCTCTCTCTTCCCTGATGCTTCTATTCTCCTTGTATCCCATCTACCTTTTACTCTCAGTGTAGCTACAACTAGAAAGTGATCTGATATATCTGTGGCCCCTCTATAAACATGTACATCCTGAAGTCTACTCAACAGTCTTTTATCTACCAATACATAATCCAACAAACTACTGTCATTTCGCCCTACATCATATCGTGTATACTTATTTATCCTCTTTTTCTTAAAATATGTATTACCTATAACTAAACCCCTTTCTATACAAAGTTCAATCAAAGGGCTCCCATTATCATTTACACCTGGCACCCCAAACTTACCTACCACACCCTCTCTAAAAGTTTCTCCTACTTTAGCATTCAAGTCCCCTACCACAATTACTCTCTCACTTGGTTCAAAGGCTCCTATACATTCACTTAACATCTCCCAAAATCTCTCTCTCTCCTCTGCATTCCTCTCTTCTCCAGGTGCATACACGCTTATTATGACCCACTTCTCGCATCCAACCTTTACTTTAATCCACATAATTCTTGAATTTACACATTCATATTCTCTTTTCTCCTTCCATAACTGATCATTTAACATTACTGCTACCCCTTCCTTTGCTCTAACTCTCTCAGATACTCCAGATTTAATCCCATTTATTTCCCCCCACTGAAACTCTCCTACCCCCTTCAGCTTTGTTTCGCTTAGGGCCAGGACATCCAACTTCTTTTCATTCATAACATCAGCAATCATCTGTTTCTTGTCATCCGCACTACATCCACGCACATTTAAGCAACCCAGTTTTATAAAGTTTTTCTTCTTCTCTTTTTTAGTAATTGTATACAGGAGAAGGGGTTACTAGCCTATTGCTCCCGGCATTTTAGTCGCCTCATACGACACGCATGGCTTACGGAGGAAAGATTCTTTTCCACTTCCCCATGGACAATAGAAGAAATAAAAAAGAACAAGAACTATTTAGAAAAAGGAGAAAAACCTAGATGTATGTATATATATATATGCATGTGCGTGTCTGTGAAGTGTGACCAAAGTGTAAGTAGGAGTAGCAAGATATCCCTGTTATCTTAGCGTGTTTATGAGACAGAAAAAGAAACCAGCAATCCTACCATCATGCAAAACAGTTACAGGTTTTTGTTTCACAGTCATCTGGCAGGACGGTAGTACTTCCCTGGGTGGTTGCTGTCTACCAACCTACTACCTAGAATTTATGAGTATATATACGTCAAACACGGTACCTCGTAAGACATATATATATACGGCCTCGACAGTCAAAGGGTTAATACCTATCTTCCACTTATACACTTCAATCAGGTCTCCCCTCATTCTTCGTCTAACAAGTGAATGTAATTTAAGAGTCTTCAATCTTTCTTCATAAGGAAGATTTCTAATGCTATGTATTAATTTAGTCATCCTACGCTGAATGTTTTCTAACGAATTTATGTCCATTCTGTAATATGGAGACCAGAATTGAGCTGCATAATCTAGGTGAGGCCTTACTAATGATGTATAAAGCTGCAGTATGACCTCTGGACTTCTGTTGCTTACACTTCTTGATATAAATCCCAGTAATCTATTTGCCTTATTACGTACACTTAGGCATTGCTGTCTTGGTTTAAGGTTGCTGCTCACCATAACCCCCAAGTCCTTTTCGCAATCTGTATGGCTAAGTTCTACATCATTTAACTTATAAGTGCTAGGGTTATGGACACTCCCGAGCTTCAGAACCTTGCATTTATCTACACTGAACTGCATCTGCCACTTTTCTGACCAAGAATAGAGTTTGTTTAAATCCTCCTGAAGTTCCATAACATCTACGTTTGAATCAATTATCCTACCTATCTTTGTGTCATCGGCGAATTTGCTCATATCACTAGTAATTCCCTCATCAAGATCATTGATATATATTATAAACAAACAACGGGCCCAAGACTGATCCCTGTGGAACGCCACTTGTTACAGATCCCCACTCGGATTTAACCCCATTTATGGACACACTCTGCTTCCTGTCTGTGAGCTATGACTCGATCCACGAGAGCACTTTTCCCCCAATGCCACAAACATGAAAAAAAATTAATACAGTACACATTTTTTTCCCAACTTTTAGTAACCAAGCTTCATCACACCTATCCTCTGCCCATCAATCCAAGAGGTAGTGTCAGTGCTGGAAAAGAGCTCTTGATCCAAAGAACCAGAGCCACCTTAAACTTAACTGGATCCAACCTAATACCTCCCATTCTCCAGACACTGCATGATCCCTCCAGGTTTAGCACTTCCCAATGAATATACAGTAATTAGGTTTGCTAAGTATTACGTAACCCTTTGAGGGTCCGTCCAGCAGCTCTACACCATGAGCTCAGCTCACTCAGATAAGCCGTGAATGGTAAATTTGGGCCTAGATATGAAAGAATTGGTCTATGTGGTAAGTGTGCACCATATAAAACAAATCCTGCAGTATGCAGTGCATGAGGAAAAAATACTGCCACCGTGTTTTTGGATTAAAACAGCAACTCTGCTGTGCATTTTCATATGGTTTTTATGGTTGTATTTGTATTTTCTTTGTCTCTTTTGATAGAATGGAAGATATATTACAGAAGTAGATATGATTTTAATTGTTTTTAACCCTTTCAGGGTCCGTCCCGTAGATCTACGGCTTTACGGTGAGTGTCCAAACTGTAGATCTACGCCAAAATTCTAGCGCCGTCAAATTTAGCACGAAAGCGCTCATAGGCCTACATGTGAGAGAATGGGTCTGCGCCGTAAACAAAAAATCTAGGCGCCTCCATAGCATTGTGGGAACGCCGGCTCAGTCACCCTTGTTCACCATGCCTCGTCGCAAGTCAGCTCTCACTCCCCGGAAAATTGGGACTCTCCTCTTCCTGTCTGATAGTTCTGACACTGATGGAAGTGGAAATGAAGACGAATTCTACGGCTTTGATAAGTTAGTGACCGAAAATAATGACCAGGATATCGATAATAGTGCAGAAAACCCCGACGATCCTCGACCTTCTACCTCTGGTGTGGGCACTCGTGACTCACGGTCGGGTGTTCCTAAACCTAAGAGAAAACTAATATTTTCGCGTGGCCAGGCCTCTGACTTCAGTAATGACGATGATTCTGACGTGGATTGTGATTTTATTGCGCTCGACGATCATTCGAGTAGTGATAGTGAGGAATCATATTCACCAGTGAAGCGTCGGTATGTTCGCCGCCGCATGTGCTCGGGTAGTGTACCCTATGCTGTGCCCAGGGGATGGAGTACATCCCGGAGTACATCCCGGAGTACATCCCGTGGCCCTACACCCGTTTTAGGTAGTGATAGTGAGGATGATGTGGCTACACTTGGCATGGATGGGCCATAGGCATCAGTGGATGGTGTTAGTGGTGCTGGTGGTGGTAGTGGCACCGCCATGCATGACTCACCGTGCCACGCGCGGACCCACGCTGCTGACTCATCAGTTCAAGGACAAAGCGGAGCGTCAGCCACCAGCCCGCCACAACCACAACCGCCCGTACAACCAGCCTATGATGTCCAGTATCCACCACAAAACCGTATGTGGGATTGGCAGCAAAATCCCAATTTTGTTCCCAAGCCTCACCACTTTGATGACTCTCAAAGTGGAATTCTACCTACCTGTCCCCTTGGAACCACGGCCAATGAACTGGAATTCTTTGAATTATTCTTTGACCAGCCATTGATGGAAATTATTGCCAGGGAAAGTAATAAGTATTTTCAGTACACCATGGCAAATACGATCTTATCACCACAGTCAAGACTACACAGGTGCAAAGAGACGACTGTTGCAGAAATGTATTTGCTTTTTGCAACAATAATGCTTATGCCTCACGTCTATAAGCATAATATAAAAGCATACTGGTCCACAGATCGGCTAATTTCTACCCCATCCTTCAGTGAAATAATACCAGTGAACAGGTTTATCTTACTGTTACGTATGTTGCACTTCTCTGACAAAACCAGGCCTGACAGAAGTGACAGGTTATACAAGATTAGAAATGTTTTCATGTATCTCAAACAAAAGTTCAGGATATACTTTTATCCATTCAAGAATCTTGTAATTGACGAGTCTTTGATTTTGTTCAAAGGTAGACTGTCATTCAAGCAGTATATACTGAGCAAGAGGAACCGCTTTGGTATAAAATTGTTTGTACTCTGTGATTGTGACAGTGGCCTGGTGTTGGATATTGTTGTATACACGGGTAGTAAAACATTGAAAGATACCAAGATGTTATTGGGTATCTCAGGTGACGTAGTGAGAAACATGATGGCACCTCATCTTGGTAAGGGCCATACATTATATACCGATAACTGGTACACAAGCCCATTACTCAGTGATTTCATGCGAGTGAACAAGACAGATGTGTGTGGCACAGTGCGTTCTAATCGTAAACATATGCCCAGGCTCAATGCAGGTGTTCGTGGTGATGACGTGCAGGTGTTTACTGCCAATGACATCATGGCATTACGGTGGCATGACAAACGAGATGTCACATTGTTGACAACCATTCACCGTAATGAAATGCAAGACAGTGGCAAAGTTGATCGAGTGGCTAATGAACGTATTCGAAAACCAGTGTCAGTGATTGATTATACACAAAACATGCGCTTGGTTGACAAGTGTGACATGCAGATTGGTTTTGTTGACTGTGTTCGTAAGAGTTACAAGTGGTACATGAAACTTTTCTTCCATCTCATGGACATTTCAATGCTGAATGCATATAATATGTACCAAATAAAGACTGGTAACAGACCACCGTATGGTGAATTTTGTTTGTCTGTTGTCAGACAACTCATAATGAAGTACCAGGTAACAACACCTGCAATACAACATGGTCCTCGAATTCATCACGATATACCCAAGCGTTTGAGGAGAGAAGGTGATCATTTCATAATACAGCTTCCTTCAACTCAAAAGAAATTTGCTCAGAAGAGATGCATTGTCTGTGCACAAACAAAACGACGGCAACAAAGACGCAAAGACACTCGGTTTATGTGTGAGGAATGTAAGGTGCCTCTGTGCATGGTGCCTTGTTTCAAGGAGTTCCACAAGCTCCAGCAGTTCTAAAACCATGTCCAGTGATTGTAAATACGTAAATATATGATAGAACATTAGTATTATACAATATTTGTGCATGTTTATTGTAATAAACAACAGTGGCAAACAATAATATGATAATAACTTTAGTGCGGTTATTGTGTTCAATACAGTGAGTTTATATATATCAATTATATACAGTATTGGTCTCTCAGGCCCCAAATGTTAGTAGGAATAGAAAAAAATTGGAAAAGAAAAGAAAAAACAACTAAAACAACAAAATAATATAATATGCGTATGTGGAATTCGTCGATGTTGCCACCACCACATCATTTTCTATAAACTTCTTGGCACTGTATCTCGGTAAGTACTGATCAGATTCTAATTTTTTTTGTTTTATTACCTTCACAAAAATATGCTCTTTAATTCTGTAAGAAAAATTTTTTTTTTTTTTTTCAAAATTTTTTGGACACTGGTGCGTGACTTCAGATTTTGGCCTTGGACCCTGAAAGGGTTAATACTGAAAATAGCTTGAAATCGAGCTCAAAGTAGTGGAAATGTTCGATATTTGCCGATGTTCAAGAGTTAACAAATGATGTCACGGGTCAAACACACATCAACTGGTGGGTCTAATATACGTTCACAAATGTGCTGATATGTTTTATTTATACAATTTTAACAACATTGCATAACAGTAAATATTCTATTTTTTTTTTGCTGTGAATAAAAAATCAAAATAGAATTCATCTGCAAAGCCTGGAAACATAACTAATAAACAGAGGAAATGTTATTTTAGTGCCAAGAATGCCTGCATTGGAATATTTTGAACTGTGTGAAATTGGCCAAATTACCAATTTCTGATCACTTTATTGGGTAGTTGAAATACGTAGTTGACTGGGCAGTTTCTGTGCTCTATCGATAAAACAGAAGTGATACTAGTGAAATAGCTAAGACTTTGGTTGACTAGAATAATGTAATTGGCCTAAAATAGGAGTCAGCGATATTTATGCATTGGCAAAATCTACATATCGCTGATGCAGTAAAATTCGCGATAGTTAATTTTGTCAATTTTCCACCAAATTTTGTACTTTTTGTTTTAACTCCAGAAAAAGATTCTCTACCATTTCATAATTTTTTTTTTTTTTTAATTCTTGGACCCTGTGAACAAGGTGTAGAACTACAGCTTGGACCCTCAGAAAGTTAAAACATTCAGTAAATCATCTTTCATCAAAGTGAAAAATAAAGTTTCACCTTTCTTACTTATGATAAAGCTAAAATACTTATTAAAAACAGCTATATATCATAAAACAAAACATATACGGATACAGTACATTAAGGATTAAATGCTTGCACTGTATTGTGTAACAGCATACTACACTGTGAAGTCAACTGTTACTTTAATGTGTTATAGTGTTCATTTTGTAACTGCAATACTCCAACGTTTTAAGAACAGTAAATTATTTAAATGTTAAAAAACAGGTCAGAAGTTTAGCTCAGAAACTCAAAGTATAATTAAACACTTCAAAACATTCAAGGAAAACACAATAGTTACCTTAATTACATTAATAATCAGAACCTGAGCATCTTCCACTACTGAAGTATGGCAGATAAAACACCCAAAACACTGAGAGACCTTAAGTAATTCATGCTCGTCATATCTCACATGAGGTACACTTCAAAACACCCACATACAGTATTCAACACTATCGAACCTGCATTTGCTCCCAATGTACATAATTACAGTACCATACAGAAAAATGAACAATACATACAAGTAAATACTGTATAATAAAAATACATCTCATGCTCTATTTACATAAAAAATTCCCATATCTTTTCCAGAACCATCATGACAAAAAATTAATTCAAGTACAAAGAGAAATATTCTACAATGAAGAACTTAGGAGTGGCATTAAGCATATTGTTATATACCTCCTGATAATTCTGTAAAATTTGCCTCAACACTGATACAATATAAATATATAAACTAAAGCCTCCATTTACACTTATCCTGTAAATGATACTGCTTGAATATATAAACCTTATACACATTGTATTGTAAAACCATTGAAAATTAAAAAAAAAAATAATTACTGAAGAGGGGACACCATAAGCATAGCTTCTGTACCTGTAGCTGCAAATAGGTAATCACACA
>NC_091345.1:19505361-19515361 GCF_038502225.1 Cherax quadricarinatus
TCTTTATGGAAGGGGATTTCCCTTCCAAACACTAAGTGCTCCCTTACTCCTCCTCCCTATCTTCCAGATGCCAGCAACAGTCTTCAATAAAGGTGAGTAAATGTCATATTATACGTTTATTTAAATTTTAAATTATCTGTTGTATTACTTATTTAGGTACTACAGAGGACCTTCGTTTTTGGTAAGCATCGGAAGTCGTAATTTTTGAAAATTGTAATGTTTTCTCGTCAAAATATTGACTCGCAAATCATTGTTTGACTCGCATAGAGTCGTTCATCCCAGACAGGTATGCACGGCCCCACACTCCATTCACAACCAGTGTGCCATTGTTTATCAGGGAGTGAGGACGATCCCACGCATTCATACGATACATTTCCAATGTTATTCTTTTCGTTTATAGAGCCACTGGCAGCATATGCCGCTCTGCCTATCTTTCCCACCCTTAACCTCTGCCAGCATCTCTTCTCCAAGGTAAATATGTATGTACACTTCATAAAACCAGTTTATTTCTTTACATTCTCAATGCTTTATGTTTTTATACAATAATTCTTATTAATAAATATACTGTGTCAGTGTTTTCCTTATGAAGCTAGTGATCAAGTGCAGGTAGCCTCACAAATACTCTGTTTTCTCTTATAATAAGACCATGGGAAGATATGGTCAGAGTGGGAGCAGAAATGGCCACCACCACTCATCACATAATGACATTTTATTCATTCTAGAGTATATACAGTGGTAACTCGAGTTTCAAACAGCTCCCAACTCGAACAATTATGTAAGTGTATTTTTGTAAGTGCTTTTGTAAGTGTACTGCAAGGCTTATGGGGCAAAGGATTCAACAATTCTTTTAATTCGAGAAAATGAGCAGAAGATAAGAGCTTGTGTGATAAGTAATCCTAATTGGAAAGTAACTGCCTTGGAAAGTAACTGCCTTTACTACACAGCATCACAAGCCAGCACTATCCTAAACAATGCTAAACGTCTATCAGTACTTAACTACAACATTAGGTCCTTAAGCAAACACTATGATGACCTCCTGGCACTCCTTGAATCACTAAAGACACCCATCTCCTGCATTATTCTTACACAATAGATATCTACCCTCTACCAGGATACACAGCAATCCACAACTGCAGACCATACCAAGTTGGGGGTGGTATTGCAATCTATTACTCTAACCAATTATCTTGTATCAGCACCACTTGCTTTAGTGATGAATATGGAGAATACATTTTTGCTAATTTTACTGTAAAAAACCTTAAGACGCCTATAACAATCGGTGCTATTTACCGGATACCTCACACAAACATCCCAAATTTCAGTGAGAAATTAAAGGCACTAATAACAAACAGACAAATGAATAAGCACCACCTTCTCTTAGCTGGAGACTTCAACATCAACCTTGGCCTACTAGATGATCAGCCTGTAACTGATTTCATCAACAATATGAACAACACACTTCTCATACCAACAATAACTAAACCAACCAGGCTCACTGAAACAAGTGCAACCATAATAGACCACATATGGACCAATATACTAGCCCCCCTAAAATCAGGGATAATCACAGATAGCACTACAGACCACTACCCTACCTTCCTCTTGACAAACATTAGTAAACCACCACTTGAATACAACAAAGTTTCATTTAGACTCCATGACGAGGCCTCAGTAAGGAAGTTCACAGCTGACCTAGAGACTGTTGACTGGCCTACAGAATTCTCCAAGGCCAATGGTATTGATGACTGGACAGACATTTTTCTTAACAAATTACTTAGACTATGCAACACACATTGTCCTATAAAAACGAAACAGATCACAAACAAACGGCTTGGTTGTCCATGGCTAACCAGCACCATTCTGAAATCCATTGATAAGAAACACCAATATGAAAAGCAATATAGACAGGGCTTAATACACAAAGATATTCTTAAACACTATTCATCAGTCCTCACCAAAGTAATAAAGAAAGCCAAACAACTATACTACTCCAGTAGATTCACTGCCACAAGAGGAGATATAAAAAAGACCTGGAAAACACTCTCAGATTCTAGGGACCCACAAACTGAAAAAAAAACAAGAATATTGCCCTAACTAAACCTAATGAAACACCACTGCATCCCACTGACACAGCTAACAAGATAAACGACTTCTTCTCAACCATAGGTTCTAATCTCGCCAATAAAATCCCACGTACCAATGCCCATGCCGGGGACTACCTAGATGGGAATTTCCCAAATTCCTTCTATCTTGCTCCAACTGAGCCCATGGAAGTCACCGAGATTATAAAGTCACTTAAAAATAGCTCAGGGAATCTGTCTCATGTCCCACCATTATTGTACAAGAGAGCGGCCCATGTCCTCTCACATGCTATCTCATTACTTTTTAACAAGTCACTAGAAACTAGCACCTTCCCGAAACTACTCAAGACGGCAAGGGTTACACCAATACATAAAGGGGGTGACCCTACAGATTTAAACAACTATAGGCAAATATCAAACTTACCATTGCTATCCAAAATCTTTGAGAAACTCGTGCACAGGAGACTATATTCATTTATAACGGCACAAAACATACTCAACCCCTGCCAATTTGGATTCAGGAAAAATAAAAGCACTAACGATGCAATCATAAAAATGCTAGATCTGCTTTGCACAGCATTGGAAAATAAGGAATATCCACTAGGAATTTTTATTGACCTAAAAAAAGCTTTTGACACAGTAAACCACAGCATCCTACTCCACAAACTTGACCATTATGGTATAAGAGGCCATGCGCTTGCATATTTCAAATCTTACCTTACTAATAGGTATCAGTATGTCACCATTAAAGACACAGCATCAACAACACAGCCACTTGATACTGGAGTTCCGCAGGGAAGTGTCCTTGGTCCCCTGCTCTTCCTCATATACATCAATGATCTTCCAAACATATCTCAACACCTGAACCCCATTCTCTTTGCTGACGACACAACTTATGTCATCTCTCACCCTAATCTTGCCACCCTCAACACCATTGTTAATGAGGAGCTGATCAAAATATCGACTTGGATGACAGCCAATAAACTTACGCTTAACACTGACAAAACCTACTACATTATGTTTGGTAGCAGAGCAGGAGATGCGCAAATTAACATTAAGATCGACAACACTCTAATTGCCAGGCATAATGAGGGCAAATTCCTAGGCCTATACCTCGACAACAACCTGAACTTCAGCACCCATATCCAACACAACCAAAAAAGTATCCAAAACGGTTGGGATCCTCTCCAAGATACGATACTACGTGCCGCAAACTGCCCTTCTCACACTATACCATTCACTTATATATCCATACCTCACCTATGCTATCTGTGCTTGGGGTTCAACTGCAGCAACACACCTAAAGCCAATAATAACCCAACAAAAAGCCGCAGTAAGAATAATCACTAAATCCCATCCCTGGCAACACACCCCCCACTCTTCATAGATCTAAACTTACTCCCTGTTCAGTACATCCACACTTAGTACTGTGCAATCTACATCTACAGGACCTTAAATTCCAATATTAACCTTGACCTAAAACGCTTTCTTGATAGTTGCGACAGAACCCAGAGGCACAACACCAGACACAAACATCTCTATGACATTCCCCGTGTCCGACTAAACCTTTACAAAAATTCAATGTATGTCAAAGGCCCTAAAATCTGGAACACCCTACCTGAAAATTCTAAAACTGCAGACACATTCATCACCTTCAAAACTACCATCAGAAAACATCTTATCTCCCTGATACACCCTGTCAACTAATTACACGAATACCACCTGGTGGTTAACACTTACATTCACTCACTCATTTGACCATAAACAGAAATATCAATCTCAATCTCAAAATAATGAATCTTAACTAGTCATAAGTTGGCCTGTGATACTCCATTACTGAAACTATGTATAGTGCCAAAACAAAAGCATTCACATTGCTAAACTCACAAACTAGTATTTAGTCACTTAGCCATAATACCAACTTACCACATAATTTTGTAATATTTTAAACTTAAGATTTAATTTAAGTCTGCCCGAAATGCCTAGCCATGCTAGGTGTTCTAGTGGTACACTCTGTAATTATTATTTTACTACATGTAAACCACACAATAACCAAATTCTGTAAACTCAGCATTGTAATCCTTATAGAGAATAAACTTTGAATTTAATTGAATTAGGACATATTGAAACAATGGGAACACAGTCAATGCAGTTAATAAAAATTAAAAAATGCTGAATGACCAGATTCAAGAGAAAACAAAAACATGTGCATCACTTAATTTTCTTGTGATTCATGAGAAAGCTTTATCTTACTATAAAATAGTGTGTAAGCAGGAAGGTTTAATAGGGTTAGAGTCCATAATAAGCTGCATAATGTAAAGTTCAGTGGTGAGTGCCTCTGCTGACCACATAGATGCTGAGAATATTTCTACTGAGTTGCATGAAATGATTTCCGAGGGTGACTATGCACCTGAGCAAGTGTTTAATGTTGATGAGACAGCATCGTCCTGGAAGACGATTCCTTCTAGAACTCTCATCAGCAAGCAAGAAAAAAGTGCAGTTGACTTCAAAGGATATTTTCAGTTTGCTGCTATGCACAAATGCAATGGGTAATAAGGTGCAAATCCATGCTCATTTTATTGCTCACACTCCTCATGCCTTAAACAGTAAGCATGGATAATGGAGTAATTATATGTTAACTAATTCAAGCATCATTTTATTCCTAAAGTCATGTTTTATCTGCACAGCAAGAACCTCACATTCAAGATTCTACTGGCTCTTGATATTTCCTGTGCTCATCCTGACCTGTTGCAGGATTTGAACAAAAAAAAAATTTTTTTTAACCACAAATTACGACATCTGTGATACATTTACGTGTATCTACACATGCAGAGTGGTGCAGAAATGGCTTGCAGCAAGCAATTACCTAAATGTGTATTTCAGGATATTCTTCAAAGCCTGAATGTCTCCTATCACTTAGGCCTCAAATACAATAAGTTACTAACTTTCTTGGGTTATCCTAGGTAACACACACACACATTCCTATGACGGTCAATACAAATGACTGATATATGACTAATAAACCCAATGGATTCAGTTTGCTCACTGAATATAACAATTCTAACCTTAAAGAAAAAAGGGCATGCAAAATTAGGGTTATGGTAGCATGATAAATATCAGTAGTCAGTAACTACAGGTGCATCATAAAAGAATCAATGCAAGCATCTCAGCATGCAACAGTAAGCTCTGGGTTACTAGCAAGAGGGTTCCATAAAAAATTGTGTACCTCTGTGCTGTTACTTCAGTCCGCTTCACTGTTTGTTCCTGCTTCTGCTCCACCTTCCGGTTCACCAGCCTGTGACACTCCAGAATTAAACTCACAGTGGTCCCCAATGTACTGCTGTACAGTACGCAATATTGAATAATTTTGAATGCACATAAAAAAAGCTTTTATTACTGCATTATTCACCTAGCTTTATATTTCATGCAGTTTTAAGTGTTAACAGTGTAAAACTGGTGCATTATTAAGCTAAACATTTACCCAAAACTTAGCTACTTCATTATGAAGACAATCATAAACTGGTAACAAAATTAGCATAAGATACAGCCTCTCCTCACTTAGTGACATACTCATTTACTGACGACCTGGACTTATGATGGGCTCTCTGACCAGTATGCATACCTAAATAATGTATATTAGAGCTGATTTCCTCTATTCTGTTTATTACAATATACAGTACACTATTGCATAAACATTTAAAAATATACTAAAAATGTTAGAAATGTTGCAAAGGTGACATGAAAACAATATCAAAGATGGCTGACACAAACTCACTACCATTACAGTATGCTCCTTGATTGGTGACGAACTCGTTTACTGACGTGATCTTAGGAACAGAACTCCGTTAAGTGAGGAGAGGCTGTACTTCAAATTCTTTAAATTTGGGGATACAGGTGAATAGGTTAATAAAAATGGTGCATCAATTTGGTGTGGATTCAGAAAGTGCATGCAGTGTCCAAGGAGGAGGGAAGAGGGGTTCTTGGATTTGGTGAGGTGTTGGAGTAAGGAAATGTGTTTGAAGCTATTCATAATAACTAACCATAGTTGAGGTCTGGAGGTAGGAAGTGCAGTGCCTGCACTCTAAAGGATGGGTTATCAATAGGTAGGCCTCAGGTGTTGAATGATGAAAAAATATTGAATAAAATAGATGTTAGTGCTAGGTTAAGGTTACTCTGGTTGTGAGTAACAGTACAGCCCATGCAACAGTGGTGCATTATAACATAAGAGAATACTGTAGATGAGTAACTCACAGGGTATCAGTCATTTTTGGATATCGAGTGTGAAAATGCAAATAAGAGTCAGCTGGTGCCCGGGTGTGCTGCCTCAGCCTGCAACAAAAATAACAAAAATAATATTTTACATATTTCATACTTTTAAGATACATTAGTGTTACAAAGAGGTTATCAGACTATACATTGAAATGAGTGTGTGTGGTGTGTGTGGTGTGTGTGTGTGTGTGTGTGTGTGTGTGTGTGTGTGTGTGTGTGTGTGTGTGTGTGTGTGTGTGTGTGTGTCGGTGTGTGTGTGTGGGGTGTGTGGGGTGTGTGTGTGTGGGGGGGTGTGGGGGGGTGTGGGGGGTGTGTGTGGGGTGTGTGTGTGTGGGGGGGTGTGGGGGGGGTGTGGGGTGGGGTGGGGTGTGTGGGGTGTGTGTGTGTGTGTGTGGGGTGTGTGTGTATGTGGGGTGTGTGTGGGGTGTGTGTGTGGGGTGGGTGTGTGTGTGGGGTGTGTGTGTGTGTGTGTGGGGTGTGTGTGTGGGGTGTGTGTGGGGGGTGTGTGTGTGGGGTGTGTGTGTGTGTGGGGTGTGTGTGTGTGGGGTGTGTGTGTGTGTGTGTTGTGTGTGTGTGTGTGTGTGGTGTGTGTGTGTGTGGTGTGTGTGTGTGGTGTGTGTGTGTGGTGTGTGTGTGTGTGGTGTGTGTGTGTGTGTGGTGTGTGTGTGTGTGGTGTGTGTGTGGTGTGTGTGTGTGTGTGTGTGTGTGTGGTGTGTGTGTGTGGTGTGTGTGTGTGGTGTGTGTGGTGTGTGTGTGTGGTGTGTGTGTGTGGTGTGTGTGTGTGGTGTGTGTGTGTGGTGTGTGTGTGTGGTGTGTGTGTGTGTGGTGTGTGTGTGTGGTGTGTGTGTGTGGTGTGTGTGTGATGTGTGTGATGTGTGGGGTGTGATGTGTGTGATGTGTGTGGTGTGTGTGATGTGTGTGATGTGTGTGGTGTGTGTGATGTGTGTGGTGTGTGTGATGTGTGTGGTGTGTGTGGTGTGTGTGGTGTGTGTGGTGTGGGGTGTGTGTGGTGTGGGGTGTGTGTGGTGTGTGGGATGTGTGATGTGTGTGATGTGTGTGATGTGTGCGATGTGTGCGATGTGTGCGATGTGTGCGATGTGTGTGGGGTGTGTGGGGTGTGTGGTGTGTGTGGGGTGTGTGGGGTGTGTGGGGTGTGTGGTGTGTGTGGTGTGTGTGGTGTGTGTGGTGTGTGTGGTGTGTGTGGTGTGTGTGTGTGTGTGTGTGTGTGTGTGTGTGTGTGTGTGTGTGTGTGTGTGTGTGTGTGTGTGTGTGTGTGTGTGTGTGTGTGTGTTTGTGTGTGTGTGTGTGTGTGTGTGTGTGTGTGTGTGTGTGTGGGGTATTCACCTATATGTAGTTACCTATATGTAGTTGCAGGAGTCGAGTCATAGCTCCTAGCCCCGCCTCTTCACTGGTGGATACTAATTCACTCCCTCCCTGCTCCATGATATTTGTCATACCTCTTCTTAAAACTATTTATGGAACTTGCCTCCACTACTTCACTCTCCAGATTATTCCAGTTCCTGACAACTCTAAGACTAAAGAAATACTTCCAAACATCCCTATGGCTCATCTGGGTTTTCAGTTTCCAATTGTGTCCCCTTGTTTCTGTATCCCATCTCTGAAACATTCGATCCTTGTCCACGTTGTCAATGCCTCTTAGTATTTTATACGTTATCATGTCCCCTCTATCCCTCCTATTCTCTAGTGTCATCAGGTTGAGTTCCCTTAACCTCTCTTCATAAGACATACCCCTCAGTTCCGGGACTAATCGTGTTGCAAATTTTTGCACTTTCTCCAATTTCTTGACGTGTTTGACTAAGTGAGGGTTCCATACTGGCGCTGCATATCCCAGTATAGGCCTTATGTACACTGTGTATAGGCCTTATGTACACTGTGTACAATGTCGTGAATGGCTCCTTACTCAAATGTCTAAACGCCAATCTCAGGTTTGCCAATCTCCCATATGCTGCAGCAGTTATTTGATTGATGTGTGCCTCAGGGGACATGTTCGTTATAATGCTTACCCCAAGATCCTTTTCTTTAACTGACGTTTACAGCTGTTGGTTTCCTAACCTGTACTCCGTCTGCGGTCTTCTGTGTCCTTCCCCAATCTTCATGACCTTACACTTACTGGGGTTAAACTCCAGGAGCCATTTGTCGGACCATACTTGTAGTTTGTCCAGATCCCCTTGTAATCTTAACTGATCCTCTCCCACTTGTATTCTCCTCATCAGTTTCACATCATCACCGAACAGTGACACTTCTGAATCTATTCCTTCCACCATGTCATTCACGTATACAAGAAACAGCACCCGGCCTAGGACTGAACCTTGTGGAACCCCACTCGACACATTCGCCCACTCCGACACTTCAGCACGTACCAACTCACGTTGTTTCCTTCCTGTCAGGTATTCCCTGATCCATTGCAGTACTTTCCCCTTTATTCCTGCCTGCTCCTCTAATTTTTGCATCAGTCTCTTGTGTGGTACTGTGTCAAAAGCCTTCTTGCAATCTAAAAGGATGCAATCTACCCATTCCTCTCTCTCTCCTGTCTTGCTTCTGTTACCTTATCGTAGAACTCAAGTAAATTTGCGACACAGGATTTCCCATCTCTGAAGCCGTGTTGACTGTCATGTATGAGCCCAATCTTTTCAATGTGTTCCACTACTTTTCTCCTGATAATCTTTTCCATGACTTTACATACTATACAAGTCAGTGACACTGGTCTGCAGTTTAATGCTGCCTGTCTGTCCCCTTTCTTAAAAATTGGAACTACATGTGCTGTCTTCCACGCCTCAGGCAACTGCCCTGTTTCGATAGATTTACTGAAGATTACTGCTAATGGCACACACAGTTCCTTTGCTCCCTCTCTCAGTATCCATGGAGATATGTTATCTGGGCCCACCGCCTTTGAGGTATCGAGTTCGTCTAGCAGTTTCTTCACCTCTACCTTGGTTATGTGTATTGTGTCCAGCGCCTGCTGGTGCACCCTACCTCCACAGTTTGCTGGAAACATTCCTGACTCTATTGTGAATACTTCTCTAAATATTTTGTTTAGTTCATCACATACTTCTTGGTCACTCTTCGTCAGCTTCCCTCCTTCTTTCCTCAGTCTGATTACCTGGTCCTTGACTGTTGTTTTTCTCCTAATGTGACTGTATAACAACTTTGGTTCAGATTTGGCTTTTGATGCTATGTCGTTCTTGTATTGCCTCTGGGCCTCTCTCCTTATCCTTGCATGTTCGTTTCTGGTTCTTCTGCTCAGCTCCTTGTTTTCTTGACTCCTTTGCCTGCTATACCTTTTCCATGCTCTAGCACACTTGGCTTTGGCCTCTTTACACCTCCAATTAAACCATGGGCTCACTCTGGTCTTACCATTTTTTCTGTTGCTCTTTGGTATGAACCTTTCCTCTGCCTCCCTGCACTTAGTGGTTACTATTTCCATCATTTCATTTACTGTCTTTCCATCTAGTTCTCTTTCCCACTGCACTTCATGCAGGAAACTTCTCATTCCTATGTAGGTGTGTGTGTGTGTGTGTGTGTGTGTGTGTGTGTGTGTGTGTGTGTGTGTGTGTGTGTGTGTGTGTGTGTGTGTGTGTGTGTGTGTGTGTACTCACCTAGTTGTACTCACCTAGTTGAGGTTGCAGGGG
>NC_091345.1:19520361-19527861 GCF_038502225.1 Cherax quadricarinatus
CCCCTCTCTCTCTCTCTCTCTCTCTCTCTCCCCCTCTCTCTCTCTCCCCTCCCCTCTCTCTCTCCCCTCCCCTCTCCCCTCTCTCTCCCCCCTCTCTCCCCCTCTCTCTCTCTCTCTCTCCCCCTCTCTCTCTCTCTCTCTCTCTCTCTCTCTCTCCCCCTCTCTCTCTCTCCCCCTCTCTCTCTCTTTCACAGGGTTTGACAAGGTTAGGTTAAGGATCCCTAGCTTTATCGACAAGCTATTTACAGGTTAAGGATTCCTAACTTTACTGCCAAGCTATTTACAGGTTAAGGATTCCTAACTTTATTGACAAGTTAAGAGCTAGCTGGCTCGCTCTCGCTCTCCCGTCCTACTCTACCACTGGCTACAGTCATTACAGCCACGCCCTACAATCATCGCTACATTACTACTGCCACAAACATTTCCCCTCCCACCAAAAAAAAAAGGATATCGCTATTATCGGCGGGCGCGCGCACGCACACACACTAAAAGAGTAAACTAGCTCGCCTATAATAGCTATCATAGTAATGCTAGTCGAGTAGTTGGTGGCGAGGCATGGTAATTACTGGCCCGTCCCAAGGCCCAGCCAGCTTATATGGAAATCCATACATAGGTTGATCCTATTTTGTGTGTATCGAGGCTCGACGGCCAGACACGGCAGGGACGAGCGAGTCTGGCCTCATGGTGAGACTATCCGAGCAGATTTTCTCTCTCCTGACGGAGCTCTGTCAAATGTATACCAGTAGTTACTTAACCATTAATGTACCAGTGGTGTATATCAGGGTGTGGGGGGTAGGGGCAATGACCCCCAGAATCAACAGGTAGGACCAAGCTCTTCAGAGAATAGGTGAAATAAAGAAAAGATATACACGATACCTATCTCAGACTACATAACCCCCACATGCAGCAACTCCCTGATGATGCAGGCGAACTTAAAAACGTTTAAGGTTTGCAATCAGACAAGTCTCGGAGGTTAAAGCAGTGCATTATTGGAAGAGGCTGGAGAACTGAGCCTGGTGACCTGCTCGAAAGCCGTAGAAGACATGATTACATCGTACAAACTAAGTCATTAATATGTCTGATTATCCTGAATTTGACATGAGAGATCTGGGAATGAAAGAGCGCAAATAAAAGTTAAAAAATCAAATGAGTAATAGGCATGCTTGGAACTGCTTCTTCAGTCTCAGGGTGACAGAAAATGGAATAAGGAAGTGGTAAAGAAACTCCATAGTTTCAAGGGTAGGTATGATAAAGATCAAGAAGACAGAACCAAAAATGCCAACTATGCGGGTCAAAAGGTGAGCCTTTCCCCTCTCCCCCTCCCCCACAAAGCCTCACGAGTATACACAACGGAACCTGGTTATATCAAGGTGTAGTGCTTCTAGTGTGGCCAAAGTTGACTCCAGAGGTGGAATAATGTCAAGATAGTGATATCAGCTGAGCAAAAAGACTAGTGAAAATGTATGGAGTGTATACAGATTGAAAATGGACGCAGTGTGTAATAGAGAGATGCAGCCGAAGAAGGAACAGTAACACCAGAGCGCGCCATCAACACTAACATCCCGGTAGAGAAAGCCCAAGAGTTTAGTTAGTTTAATATGTTTATTATGCACCCCATACCCATCCTGTGGGCGGTAGTCAAAAGATTACAGAGGTACATAATGGGTCCAGGGACTGGGCCTCAAAGTTTTGATAGCTGAGCAAGTTACAGAGGTAATGAATTCACAATTTACAAAGGTAATGAACTCACAATTTACAAAGGTAAAAAAGTGTGGTGTAAACTGTGGTGTAAAGTTGTCAGGATGTAAACAATAAGGACGACAACACTGGGACTAAACACTGAAAAATAAACTAACAAGGAATTATAACAATGAGCCAAATTAAAGAACTGGATGTGATCACAGAAAAAAAAACTAATAAATATGAAACAGAAAAGAGTAACAAACGACTGCGTAAAAGTAATCAAAACCAAGTGAACACAAAACGATTAGAACCAGGAATGAAGGCACAACTCCAAGGAATGTTGGTTTCAATGGTTGGCAATGGAGCATGAGCTGACATTACCTCTGATACTGAGGTAGTGAGGTTAATGTTCCAAGCAACTACCATTTACCTACACGACTGCACTTAAGTAGGGAGACTGAGGTTCTGAGCATGTCACCATAATTGACCTACAGTACCATAATAAAAGAGAGCGGGATTGATCTTCTGAACTTTCTCTACACGTTACCTTATCTCCCCATAACCTATATCACCCACGTTCTCTCACCCCTATAACCTTCATAACTGACTCTCCTTCCCCGCCCTCATCCCCCTGCCACTTGACTCCTTTTCCCATCTCTCCCTCTCCCCCTTTCTACACAGGCAAGACAATTTCCTCACACTCCATAAAACCTAGATACTGTATACTCGTGTTTTACCAACAAGAACACTGACCGTGAGAACCAACACGCCACAACCAGCACACACGAACCTCCTCTAGTAACTTTTTACCCGAACTCCCAAATTATATCAAATATATCAAAGCGTTAATATTAAAGACAAACTATGAAATATTTTTTGAAGAAAGTCTTCAGATGTGAAAAGCGCGATGACCTGCTAGATCACTCAGTGCGCTTGGTAATAAAAATAAACACACAACAGTTAAAAATTAGTGATAAAATATAAAAATCACGAAGAAAACACAATACCCATTTAGTAAAGAAAATTAAAATAACCCGTACCAGTTAAAAAAAAATCCATTATACTGTCAATGTCAAAACAATCTAAAAACCATGACGTAGGCGAAAGGGCAGAATCTGGGGAAAAAAAATAAATAAAATAAAATACGCTCCATAATTATTAGCTGCATGCCTTAAGTCAATGAAATGTGCTTTACATTCATACCAGGTGTTAAATTTGGCCAGCGTTAATTAAGGCAAACAACTGTCTGGACTACACAGCGATGACTGTTCTGCGGGTAGCAACTAACACTGGAGGATGAGTGATCTGTGACTGACGTCACCTCCTCAAGCACTCAAGTCCTACCTGCTGAACATATAAGAACATTTGTAACCTCTTTAAGCTGCAAGGAACACAACACATAGTGGTATTAATTACTTCACTGAAGAAATAAAACAGATGAAACCAAAATTTCCTCGCGTCAGCTTCTGGTCAGCCGATCTGTAGTGCCTACGCTGGACCGCGTGTTGATTGTACCAAACAGCTTGAATGATCAGGCCATGAACTAGGAAGCGTCGTCTAGTACCGCGATACGAAGAATGGGGATGGGGAGAGGAGGAACTCTGAAATCGACTACAGGTAAGTACGTAGGCTACTAAAGCGTCTGGAAAATATTACTTATGAACCGATACAGAGCACTTCAGAGAGTATTACAAGAAAAAACTTAATCTTCAAATGAGCCCCCCCCCCCACTGAAATAACTAGACAAGAATACAACTAATATATACTGAAAAACAAAACAAGAAAATAGAAAGAAAGCTCTGACTCGTTAACAAACACCATTTAAACAAAGACAGAAGAACCTCTCAATTACAGGCCTATCTCAAATAGAAATTAAAGACGAAGAATGAAAATCTGTTCAGTAAAAACCTGTAACTAAATACACTGCTGCCTAAGATGAGCAAAATCCTGTTCTAAGTACGTGTGGATCCAATCTATTACGTTACTATGATATTTCTCTATGATAATCACAGCTGTTATAACATGATTCAGTCTCACGAACACATTGTATTTACTTACATTTAAACAAATGAGAGTGATCCCAAAATCCTTATCTGGAAGCACAAATCTTACCAGAAATGAAAGACAAACTTTTTATGATGAAAATTATTTTTTTTACTGAAAATGGCAAGAAAAAATGACTTGTAATTAAGTTGGTAGAATTACCGACAATATGTAAAGTAAAAGAACACAAGTGCAACTAATGTGACATTTTATTGTGGCAACGTTTCGCTCTCCAGGAGAGCGAAACGTTATCACTAGTGGGGTCCCACAAGGTTATCACTAGTGGGGTCCCACAAGGTTATCACTAGTGGGGTCCCACAAGGGGTCAATATCACTAGTGGGGTCCCACAAAGGTATTACTGTGGGGGCCCACAAAGGTCAATATCACTAGTGGGGTCCCACAAGGTTAAATATCACTAGTAGGGTCCCACAAAGTATTACTAGTGGGGTCCCACAAGGGGTCAATATCACTAGTGGGGTCCCACAAGGTTATCACTAGTGGGGTCCCACAAGGTTATCACTAGTGGGGTCCCACAAGGGGTCAATATCACTAGTGGGGTCCCACAAGGTTAAATATCACTAGTAGGGTCCCACAAAGTATTACTAGTGGGGTCCCACAAGGGGTCAATATCACTAGTGGGGTCCCACAAGGTTAAATATCACTAGTAGGGTCCCACAAAGTATTACTAGTGGGGTCCCACAAGGGGTCAATATCACTAGTGGGGTCCCACAAGGTTAAATATCACTAGTAGGGTCCCACAAAGTATTACTAGTGGGGTCCCACAAGGGGTTAATATCACTAGTGGGGTCGCACAGAGCTCAATATCACTAGTGGGGTCCCACAAGGGGTCAATATCACTAGTGGGGTCCCACAAGGGTCAATATCGCTAGTGGGGGTCCCACAAGGGGTCAATATCACTAGTGGGGTCCCACAAGAGGTCAATATCACTAGTGGGTTCCCACAAGAGGTCAATATCACTAGTGGGGTCCCACAAGGGTCAATATCACTAGTGGGGGTCCCACAAGGGGTCAGTATCACTAGTGGGGTCCCAGAGAGTTCGTTACATGCCCCAATATTATTTATAATTGTTATAAATGATTTGAGGAAGGGATGTAACTATATTAATAAGATTGAATAATTATCACTTACTTAAATTAGAACTAATAACTAAAACCTAAAACGACTCGGATCAATTGAACAAATTAAACAAATTAACATTGAAATTTAACGTAGATAAATGTAACGTAATGGAAATGAATGAGCGAGATAATGGACTCCCATCAAGGTTATAGAATTTGCCATCAGATCCACGAAAAATCATTTTGACACATTTTATTTATTTATTTATTTATTTATTTATTCTCTCTCTCTCTCTCTCTCTCTCTCTCTCTCTCTCTCCCTCCCCCCTCTTTTTTTTTACACAGGGTTTGACAAGGTTAAGGATCCCTAGCTTTATTGACAACCTATTTACAAGTTAAAGATTCCTAACTTTATTGGCAAGCTAAGAGCTGTTGCCTACATCAGCTCATTTGAAAGCATTTTTATTGTTATGAGACATACAAGTAGGGAACAGGATGAAGTTGGAGCCATCTGTGGGCCAGCATTTTCATTTGATCAACTGACTTTATCTCGTTGACATCATTATGCTGTACGAATGTGTTCCATACTCGAGTCATCCTGGGTACATAGGATCTCAGATGGAGTGATGTTCTGGAGAAGGGTACAGCCAGAGTTAGGTTGCTGCTTTCTGCCCGTCTTGTGGCATAAAAGCTTGTTTCACGCTGTCCTCGAAGTGGATCCAAGTGTGGTACTTTGACAATATTGGCCTTGTACATAACAGTAAGGCCACCCACACCCCTCCTATGGTGAAAGCTCGGTTAAAATGACAGATCTATCCAGGATGGGTCCAGGCGAGAGATGAGACGTCTTGCTCTGTTCTCTACTCTGTCAAGCAGTCGCAGATGAGAGGGGGGGGGGGCAGGCAAACCAAGAAAGTAGAGCATACTCAAGGTGTGAGCGTACTTGTGCCTCGTACAGAATCTTGCATCCCCTACTGTCAAGCAGATGCGAGATACGGCGAAGTGCTGTAAGCTTCCTGGCTGCCTTGTTTGCAAGATTTACAACATGGTTCTTCATGGTTAGTTTGGAGTCAAATTTCACCCCAAGGATATCAACTTCTTCTCCAGGTGCCAACACCCTCCCATTCATCCTTACTACTGCACCGGCATTACCATTATGGTGCCTAGAGACGATCATCATTGCGTTTTCTCAGGTGCAAATGTTACTTGCCATCTATTTCCCCAAGCTGATATAGCTCTCAGCTGGTGATTGATTTAGCTTAGAGCAGCTGGCATTTCTTCTCTTGGATAAGTGAATGTCAGTGTACAGTCGTCTGCATATGCATGTGATTCTGGGATGAGATGAAAAAGGTCGTTGAAGTAGGCATTCCATAACAATGGTCCTAGCACGCTTCCTTGTGGAACACTTGCCCCAATAGGATGTCTTGCTGATTCCGTTCCATTGCGAACTACACTTAAGAGATCTACCATGTAGGTAATCACTGAGGAGACATAGCGTAGAACCTGCAATTCCCAGTGCTTGAAGTTTTGCTAAGAGGCCCTGGTGCCACACCCGGTCGAAAGCGCCAGCAATGTCAGTGCTCCACCACACAGCTGTCTTTGGATTCAGCGAGTGAGTGGTGCCACTTAGTTGAGAGGTTTAACAACAGATCAGCAGCAGAGTAACCTCTCCCCCCCCCCTCTCTCTCTCTCTCTCTCTCTCTCTCTCTCTCTCTCTCTCTCCCTCTCTCTCTCTCTCTCTCTCCCTCCATCTCTCCCTCTTTTTTTTTTTTTTTTTTTTTTTTTTTTTTTTTTTTTTTTTTTCACACAGGGTTTGACAAGGTTAAGGATCCCTAGCTTTATTGACAGCTATTTACAGGTTAAGGATTCCTAACTTTATTGGCAAGCTAAGAGCTATTACCTACATCAGCTCATTTTGAAAGCATTTTTGTTATGAGACATACAAGTAGGGAACAGGATGAAGTTGGAGCCATCTGTGGGCCAGCATTTTCATTTGATCAACTGACGTTATCTCGTTGACATCATTATGCTGTACGAATGTGTTCCATACTCGAGTCATCCTGGGTATGTATGATCTCAGATGGAGTGATGTTCTGGAGAAGGGTACAGCCAGAGTGAAGTTGCTGCTTTCTGCCCGTCTTGTGGCATAAAAGCTTGTTTCACGCTGTCCTCAGAAGTGGATCCAAGTGTGGTATTTTGACAATATTGGCCTTGTACATAACAGTAAGGCCACCCACATCCCTCCTATGTTGAAGGCTCTGCTGAAATGACAGATCTATCCAGGATGGGTCCAGGCGAGATGAGACGTGTTGCTCTGTTCTCTACTCTGTCAAGCAGTCGCAGATGAGAGGGGGGCAGGCAAACCAAGAAAGTGGAGCATACTCAAGGTGTGAGCGTACTTGTGCCTCGTACAGGATCTTGCAACCCCTACTGTCAAGCAGATGCGAGATACGGCGAAGTGCTGTGAGCTTCCTGGCTGCCTTGTTTGCAAGATTTACAACATGGTTCTTCATGGTTAGTTTGGAGTCAAATTTCACCCCAAGGATATCAACTTCTTCTCCAGGTGCCAACATCGTCCCATTCATCCTTACTACTGCGCCACATTACCATCATGGTGCCTAGAGACGAACATCATTTGCGTTTTTTCAGGTGCAAATGTTACTTGCCATCTATTTCCCCTAAGCTGATATAGCT
>NC_091345.1:19532861-19592861 GCF_038502225.1 Cherax quadricarinatus
TCAATACACCATCTGACCACCTTACACCACTCACTACACCATCTGGCCACCGTACATCACTCACTACACCATCTGACCACCGTACATCACTCACTACACCATCTGACCACCGTCATCTCACTACACCATCTGACCACCATACATCACTCACTACACCATCTGACCACCTTACACCACTCACTACACCATCTGACCACCGTATCACCTCACTACACCATCTGACCACCGTACATCACTCACTACACCATCTGACCACCGTACATCACTCACTACACCATCTGACCACCGTACATCACTCACTACACCATCTGACCACCTTACACCACTCACTACACCATCTGACCACCGTACATCACTCACTACACCATCTGACCACCGTACATCACTCACTACACCATCTGACCACCGTACATCACTCACTACACCATCTGACCATCGTACATCACTCACTACACCATCTGACCACCTTACATCACTCACTACACCATCTGGCCACCGTACATCACTCACTACACCATCTGACCACCGTACATCACTCACTACACCATCTGACCACCGTACATCACTCACTACACCATCTGACCACCGTACATCACTCAATACACCACCTGACCACCTTACACCGCTCAATACACCATCTGACCACCTTACACCACTTGTAGTCAGTAGGCACTTCTTATTCTCCAGGACACTTGGTCTGGCCACACCGTTCTTGCAGGTGGCCATACAGGTTGATTTTTAGGCCGTCATGCTTGCAGCTCTCCATTACTTTTAATCTTTGCTTGCAACTCTCTCATACTGTCCAATTATGCTTGCAACTCTCTCATACTGTCGATTGATCCTTGCAACTCTCTCATATCGTTTATTGATGCTTCTCTCTCATACCGTTGATTGATGCTTCTCTCTCATACCGTTGATTGATGCTTGTCTCATGCCGTTGATTGATGCTTCTCTCTCATACCGTTGATTGATGCTTCTCTCTCATACCGTTGATTGATGCTTGTCTCATGCCGTTGATTGATGCTTGTCTCTCATACCGTTGATTAATGCTTGTCTCTCATGCCGCTGATGCTTGTAAGTCTCTCATACTGTTCAATGCGAGGTAAAAGTGTACCCTCGGGTAAATATTTTCCCTTACCCTTCTCCTTTCTCTCAATTTATCCCCTCTCACACACTTTTACCGCTGATATACCTTTGAAGGCTTTCGAAAGTTTTCCTATTCTCGCAGCCCGGCCCTGGGCCAGGCTTGTCTGGTGCTTTCCTGATCAAACAGGCTGTTACTGCTGGCGGCCCCATGGCCCATATAGCCATTCCAGCGTGGTTGATCTGACACTTGGTGGAGGAACATGTCCAATTCCCTCTTTAAAATTTCTACACATGTTCTGTCAATGTTTCTGATATCATGTGGTGGTGTTAAATAGTCTGGGTACGCGAATGTTGATACAATGTTCTCATATTGTGCCCACGGCGCCCATTTTTCAATGGGTATATTTCAAACATTCTTCACTATCTCTTACCTCGATACAGTATGTCATGGCAGGGTGCAGATTTGGGACCAAGCCCTCAAGCACTTTTCACGCATACATTATCATGCATCTCTCTCCTCGGCTTCAGTGAGTACATATTTGGGACTTAGAGGCATTCCCAGTAATTTAAAGCTTTACTGGCTCCATGCGGGCCGTAAATGTTCTCTATCTTTTCCAGCTCTGATAGCTCTCCTGCCCTGAAAGGAGCACTCAACACTGAACAATACTCTAGACAAAAGATCACAAGAGACTTAAAGTGTCACCATTGGCACTATTTCCCTTTTGAAAGTTCTTATTATCCACCCCGTCAGTTTCCTTGTTTTTTTTTTTCAAGATATTTGCCTTACTGTGTTCTTTGATAGGTCAGCTGATGTTATTCCTCTCAGATTTTTCACATGTTCTTTTCGCTCTATTTGGTGATGATCTTGCAATTTCTATAGTGTTTTGCGTTCATTTGTTCCATATCAAAATAGCTGGAACTTGTCGCTACTGAACGTAATGTCATGTTATTCTTCACCGCAAGGCTATTTTCTCGCCATTTTTCGTGTTCTCTACCGAGGTGATTTTCATGATTATGTTGGTGTCATCTACAAATTATATTCTTAACTGTGGCGAGTGTTGTTATCTATGACCGCTATAGAGATAAGTACAGCAGCACAACCATGTCTTTCATGCCCAATCTTTCTCCCTTCTCTCAATTTATCTTCTCTCCCACCCTTTCTTTCATTCCCTATCCTCCTTCTCCTCAATTTATCCTCTCTCACACCCTCTCTTTCATCCCTTACCTTTCCTCCTCAATTTATCATCTCTCTGATCCTTCTTTTCATTCCCTATTTTTCCTTCTCTCAATTTGTCCTCCCTCACTCTCCCTTTCCTCCAGGGACAAGATGAGCTTCCACGTATTGCTTAACTATATCACTTTTATTATTGTAAGTACAGGTTTGCTAATATAAACCTCGTACGAAATGCTCCACAATGAGGAAGACGAGGAAGAGGAGAATGAGGAAGAGGAGAATGAGGAAGAGGAGAATGAGGAAGAGGAGAATGAGGAAGAGGAGAATGAGTTAGAGGAGAATGAGGAAGAGGAGAATGAGGAAGATCAGGAGAGAGAGAACTGGAAAAAAAAGGAGAGAACGACTCAGACGAGGGTAATGGGAGAAGACAAAAATAAAGCAAATAATGAAGTTAATTAAGGGGGATGAGCTAGATGGTGACAGAAAAGAATGAGGAGGCGTGAGTGAAGGAGGAGACTGTGGTTCAGTAGGATGGTCAACAGCAGAAAGGAAAGAGCGTGTTTGAGTTTGGCTATTTAGGGAGAGGATGTTAATACCGCACGTGTTGAACAATCTGCAGACCCCGGGCTTAGCAAGTGTTTTATCCTAAGGTATTGACTCCTAAACTCAATATGGCTGGTTGTGTACACACACTGTTTGTAATCAACGATTTGTGCTGTAAGAGTAAAATATTCCTGCCCTGCCTCTAGATACCACGGCAATGATGGACTTCATTGTTTCCTGACCTCTTGTTCATCATTATACCTACTTTTAGCTGGCCATTTCGTTTGCTTCCGCCATTTTATCATACAGCTCGTTCCATTTAAAACCCTAAGACTTATTACGTATTTCTTAACGTTCACGTGACTCATCTATGTTCTAGCATCTATTTGAACCCTTATTCCCTTTCCTTATCTCGCATCTTAAGAGTTGTTGAGTATCTTCTACTTCATGATCATATCTTCCCTGGTCATTTTTTTTCTTCCAAGGACAGAGTATAATCCCATAGCGTAATACACTCGAATCTGGAACTAATCTATATGAAAACCTGTGGAACTTCTCGAGCTTCAGAACATGTTTCAATAATATATTGTCTACCTTTTATCTCCGCTTACTCGGTGATATTTTAAGATACCCGTAAGGGTATCAACTTAGGATATCCTACTGTTTAGCAGTTTTTTAATGAGGGTGAATACCTAGTTGAGGTAGGCCAGTGGATGTTTAATCAGTTATAGGTCATTTGAGTAATACCAGTGTCAGGAATCAGATTAGCCTGGTAAGTCTTGTGAAAAATCCAAAAGGCTTATTTAATGAAATTTTTGACGTCAGAAGCACTACAGTCCGACTGACGAGGAAGAGCCTGAAGTAACTTTTCAAGCACCATGCTATCTCTTCCTTTCCATCTTCTCTCCTTCCGCTTGCTCACTTTCTCTAACACGCCTCTCCCTTTCTTTACTGTCTTCAAATTTTCAAGGCATGACGTAATGAAGTAGGGATATAATAGTAAATTTTAACTGAGCGTTGTACGGGAGAGACGTATATATCTGAGGCGTTCCCAGTAATTTAGAAGCCTTACTGATTTTACAGTAGTAATTGTATCTACATATCTTCCAGCTCTGTTATCTCTGATGCCTTGCAAGGCACTAGGAGACAGCACAACTGATGCTTTTATAAATAATACCTCCATTTGCTTGATGCTTCTCACTCTCCATCAGCAGTATTCCAGCCTAGAGAGAACATGGGCTTGGCATCTCTCGTTTTGAAAGTTCTCATTATCCATCCTATCATTTTCTTTGTCATCTATTTTATCTCCTCCACTTTTCCTATTTTTTGTTTATATCATTAACCGCGTTTGTCTATTTAACTCTGTTGACCAACCAAAGGGGCTATTACGCCATCATCATTCTGATTTTCTGACATGTTGCCCTGGATATTCTTAGCTAATGCTTCAAGTGACTAAATAGTGTACTTAGGGCACGCGAGAGGGGTTTCTTGCAGTTCTTAATGAAAACAGAGTTGGGCTTGGGACCTACATTTATGGAGTTTTGAGGCTCATTCATGAAGAAATCATTTGGGTCGTCGATCCTCAGCTCTTTTCATTTGTTTTTGGCATATGAAAAGAAATATTTGGAATTTCTTTCGTCTCCTGGTTCCTGTAAATATAGAGATGTGAGAGAATTAAAAGCGTCTTTTTCTCTCCAGTGGGTGGGGGCTGGAGAAATCTATTTTCCAAATAACCAATGCAGTGGGACTAGTACGTTCTGGTCACTCAGCTCATATCTCAATAAATTGCTACATATCCAAACACACATTTCATCTGCGCTACCTCCGGGGATTGTTTCAGCTATAACATTATTTGCTACATTTTTCCATTTTGTATGCCTTAGGTTGAAATCACCAAGCAGTAAGATGTTTGGGGATGGAGCTGGAAGGTTTTCCAAACAGTAATCGATTTTCAGTAGCTGTTCCTTGAACTGTTGGGAGGTTGTATCTGGTGGCTTGTATACAACCACAATGACTAGGTTTTGGTTCTCGATCTTTATTGATAGAACTTCAACTACCTCATTTGTGGTGTTCAGCAACTCCGTGCAGATAAGGGACTCTTTGACATACAGGCCAACCCCCCCTTGTTGCCTGTTTTTTCTGTCGCATCTAAAAAGGTTGTAACCACTTATCCATATTTCACTGTCAAAGTGATCTTTTGTGTGAGTCTCTGTGAAGGCTGCAAACATTGCATTAGACTCCACTAGAAGTCCACTGATAAAAGGTATTTTGTTGTTGGTGGATGGCTTAAGGCCCTGTATATTAGCAAATATGAACGAGGTTGTATTCTGTGTTTGTTGGGGGGATTTTGTTATTGGCATCAGTTGTTGTAATTCTGGAGGGCCATGGGTGGCCACTGGCTGCGCCTCCAGTCCAACAAGGCTCCAAGGTGGTGGACTATTTTTGTTATTTCCTTCCATTTTCTTTTTTCGTTTCCTGCCACTAAAAAATCACCTGGAGTTGGGTAGTCGTAGCTACTATTGTTTGTCCTGTGGGGTCTGTGCCTCCTGGTCCCTTTTAGATGGTATGCAGGGCACTCGATGTTGTAACACTGCTTCTGGAGGACCGAGGAGTGGCACATTTTTGGGTGAAAGAAAGTACAGGAAGAAGAGCGACACACTCCTTTAGACAGGAGGTCGCTACATTTTTTGGGATGGTCAAAGTTGCATGTCCCATTTTCTCCCCTGTTATTCCATGCTTACAGATGCCCCAAGCATAATATTTGCACAAATTCACCTTTGGTTGAGAATTGTTGGGAGGTGTGTTGTCAATTTCTGCATATCTACATATCTTCCAGCTCTGTTATCTCTGATGCCTTGCAAGGCACTAGGAGACAGCACAACTGATACTTTTATAAATAATACCTCCATTTGCTTGATGCTTCTCACTCTCCATCCAGTCATTTTCCTATTTTCATCCTTTGTCTAAACAAAGGGTCATCTGACAATATTATTCATAAATCTTACCTGCTCTTTTCATTCCGTTAAATATAGAGATGTGAGAGAATTAAAAATGGGTGGGGGTGGAGAAATCTATTTTCCAAATAACCAATGCAGTGGGACTAGTACGTCGGTCACTCAGCTCATATCTCAATAAATTGCTACATATCCAAACACACATACCACACACTCAGGTTAAAACAAACTCGCAAATATAAAATAATAACAATCACACTGACGTGTATATGTGGGGGAGACGGTAACCCCCAGGAGGCTCTACACCAAGGCTAAGTGGTCAACATACTTAAGTATCTCTTCTCTGGTCCTCTAACCACTACATCTCCTCTTGCATCACCTTTATCCTTGTCTCCTGAACTTCCCTTCTCTTCCTGTTGCATCATCCTCATCTCCAGTATTCTTGTAGGAATGTTAGAAAACACTTGCTCAGCCTGCAGGTGGCTAACAATTGGAGTGAGTTACAAGGGGACATGATCGTGGCAAACTCGATACACAGTTTCCTGAGGTTTACATCAAGACGGTTTAGGGGGTCACCGCCCCCGCGACCTAGTTCAAGATCAGGCCTCCAGGTTGATGGTCTGATCAACCAGGATGTTGCTAGCCGCACGCATTTCAATGTAAGCACTGCAGTCAGCCTGATAATGAACTGATCTGAGGAACCTATTTAATTGCTTCTTGAAAACAGCCACAAGGGTCTGGTGGTAATTCCCCTTATATATAAATTATGGTTGTAATATTAACCATATCTTTTAAAGAGGTTAACCGGTAAGCCAGCGGAAGGCCTCGGTGAGATGACGAAAAGCTCCAGCTGTGGGTCATCATATGACTAAGATCCGCGTCAGGAAACTCTTGTCCTGTTTCCTGGCAAACCTAACCTTGAGTCTTGGTCCCATTACACGGAGGTTGGGTAAAGAGATTCGCTGGGATCAGGAGAGGTGGTGGGATCAGGAAAGGAGATGGAGGTTAGAACAACTCTCTCACTATAGATACCCCTCCGTCATTTTGATCATTGCATCCTCCTTTGTATCCTACTCTGTATCCTTAGTCCCTCGTTGTCTATATCCTCCTCTCCCATGTGTCCTCATCCTCCTGCTACTGTTCCTAGTCTATTCTGTCCTCTTCCATTCCACTATCTCTTACTCTTTATGTACAGTTCCCAGTTTCTTCTACAATATTCTTGCTGTTTATCTTTCTCTATTACCCCTAGCTCTTATTCTCGTTTTCTACAGGCGGCTGAATTCTCATTTCTTGGGGTTTCTTGAGAGAACAACGCTACACTTAGTATAAGAGTCAGACACTCTTGTGAATTCACATAGCGTTGGTAGGAACATCTTTGTGGGAAAAGGGAGGGGAGAGGAAGGAGGGGAGAGGAAGGGAGAGGAAAGAGGAGAGAGAAGAGAGGAAAGGGGGAAGGGAGAAGAAAGAGGAAAGAGAGAGGAAAGAGAGAGGAAAGAGGAAAGGGAGAGGAAAGATGAAAGGGGGAGGGGAAAGGAAAGAGGAAAGGGGGAGGGGAAAGGAAAGAGGAAATGGGGAGGGGAAAGGAAAGAGGAAATGGGGAGGGGAAAGGAAAGAGGAAATGGGGAGGGGAAAGGAAAGAGGAAATGGGGAGGGGAAAGGAAAGAGGAAATGAAAGAGGGAGGTGAGAGGAAAGAGGGGAGAGAGAGCGTGAAACAAGCTTTTATGCCACAAGACGGGCAGAAAGCAGCAACTTCACTCTGGCTGTACCCTTCTCCAGAACATCACTCCATCTGAGATCATTTATACCCAGGATGACTCGAGTATGGAACACATTCGTACAGCATAATGATGTCAACGAGATAAAGTCAGTTGATCAAATGAAAATGCTGGCCCACAGATGGCTCCAATTTCATCCTGTTCCCTACTTGTATGTCTCATAACAATAAAAATGCTTTCAAATGAGCTGATGTAGGTAACAGCTCTTAGCTTGCCAATAAAGTTAGGAATCCTTAACCTGTAAATAGCTTGCCAATAAAGCTAGGGATCCTTAACCTTGTCAACCCTGTGTAAAAAAAAATGGGAGGGTGATGGCGTGGGTGGAGGAAGGGGTGGAAGGAGAGGGAAAATTCGAAGACGGTAGAAAAAATAAAGAGAAGAAAATACAAGAAACGAAGAGGAGAAAAACTACGGGGAGGAAGAAAAAAAGGTACGGAGAATGGAAGAGAAGAAATGAAGAGAGAAGTAGCGACAGAGGAAGGCAATGAAAGGAGGGAGGAAGGGAACGTGAACGGAGGGGGATGAGATGGGAAGTAGAAATAGATGAAAATGTTTCTCCCCACACAGAAAACAGGTTGTCTATCAACACGCGCCTTTGACAACTGGTCCCACGCTCGCGCGCGCACGCGCACGCGCGCGCACGCACACACACACACACACACACACACACACACACAACCAAGCTCAAGGGAATAACAACATGCCATCTTTCCAGCTGGATACCAGATCTTGAGGAAAGACAGAGGGAACAGAGGGGGGTTGGGGAGTGGCACTATTCATCAAAAAACAATGGGATTTTGAGGAGCTGGAGAGAGAGGAGACAGACAAGAAGCAAAAAAACTACATAATAGGAACACTTCAGTCTGGAGGTGGTAATTGCAATGATGTATAATCCACCATAGAATAGCAGGAGGCCAAGGCAAGAATATGATTAGAGTAACAGCGATGGTTGATACACTGACTGAAGTGGTCAGAAGGGCCCATGTGGGCAGGGCAAAGCTACTGATTGTGGGTGACTTCAGTCACAAAAAAAAACCGACTGGGAAAACCTGGAACCACATGAGGGCCCAGAAACGTGGAGGGCTAGGATGATGGGGGTGGTACTGAAAAACCTCATGTACCAACACGTAAGGGACACTATCAGAAAGAAAGGAGAAGATGAACCAACAAGACTAGACCTAGTATTCACCATGAGTAGTGTGGATATTGAGAACATCACATATGAAAGGCCCCCGGGGCCAGTGATCACGTGATTCTGAGCTTCGAATACAAGTGGAGAGGGAAGCAGGAAGGGCAGGAAGAATGAAGCCGAACTACAAGAGAGGAGACTACACTGGCATGAAGAATTTCCTGCACAAAGTTCAGTGGGACAGAGAAGTGGCAGGGAGATCAGCAAATGAGATGATAGAATATGTGACAACAATATGCAGGGAAGCTGAGGAGAGGTTTGTACCCAAGGGCAACAGAAATAACGAGAAGGCTAAGACGAGACCTTGGTTCACCCAAAGGTGTAGAGAGGCCAAAACAAAGTGTGCTAGAGAATGAAAGAAGTATAGAAGGCAAAGGACCCAGGAGAATATGGAGAGCAGTCAAAGAGCCAGAAATGAATATGCTCAGGTAAGGAGGGAGGCCCAACGACAATCTGAAAATGACATAGCAGCAAAAGCCAAGTTCGACCCGAACCTGTTGTACAGTCACATCAAGAGGAAAACAACAGTCAAGGACCAGGTAATCAGGCTGAGGAAGGAAGGAGGGGAGAGCACAAGAAACGAACGAGAAGTACGTGAGGAGCTCAACATAAGATTTAAAGAAGTATTCACAGAGACAGAAGGGACTCCAGAAAGACGGAGAGGTGAGGTAGTCCCAATTCTTAAGAAAAGAGACAGGCAGTATCAAACTACAGACCAGTGTTGTTGACATGTATATTATGTAAAGTTGTTCAGAAGATTATCAAGAGTGGTTTTAGCACCTAGAAAGGAGTGGGCTCATACATGACAACCAGCAAGACTTCAGAGATTTAAAATCCTGTGTCATAAACCTACTGGAGTTCTACGAGAAGGTAACAACAGAAGACAGGAGATGGATGGGTAAATTACATTTTCTTGGACTGTAAAAAGGCTCTTGACACAGTACTGCACAAGAGACTAGTACAAAGCACTACAATGGATTAAGGCATACCTGACAGGAAGGGAGCAACTAGTGAAGGTCCTTAATGAAGGGTCAGATTGGGCTCATATGACGAGTAGGGTTCCACAAGGATCAGTCCTAGGGTCTATTTGTGGAGAAATTTTCTCCAGGAGGGGGGTATCAGCCCCCTTCAGCCCTGAGGGGCCAAGCCCTCTCAGAAGGGGCGAGCGTCTTGTTTACTGCTACAGTGAGTAATTTATCACAGATGCTATGCGACGTAGTCAAGTGACCTCTGCTCCTTGCAGCGGTGTTGCAAAGTGTATTTTTATAAGAGACAGTACATCTCTTACTTAGCAGGACAATTAAGGAAAATCCTGCTCCCACTTTATTACCATGGTAAAAATAGTGGACATTGTTGTCTATGCTTAAGACAGCAAGAATCAAACATTCTGCTTTGCTTCATCGAGGAAGTGGCAAGGAAGCAAGGAGTACTAGGTCAGCTTTTTTTTTGTGCTAGGGCAGTGACGGCTTGGGGCGGTGTGGCATCGCCAGATTACTTTTGACCCTAGCGAGTGACACTGACGCCAGGATAACCAACAAAGAACACTGATCTGTGCGTTAGTGTGGACAAAGTGTCTCACAAAACACGATAAACGCTTACAGAGAAGTGTGATCAACTTCTTAGTGATATTGTGTGAACAATTATTGATGAACAGTGTAACAACGAGTGTTGCGATCCAACAGAGTGTAGTGCGACATTCTTCAAAGAACACTATTCTTCAATCAACTCAACGGATATCCGGGCGTAATTACGGGTCAGATACATATACCCAGGTAAGTGTTCTAACTCGTGATGTACTACTATTGACTGCGCAGTCGAGTATAAAATCGTGAGTTAGTCACTTATCATAAACCCCGGTGATATGCGGACCATTGAGTCCACACAAGTAGGTATTTTGTCAGCCATCAGTGAATGAAATATGCTGACATAACACCCCCTAGGGGTAATTTATAATCTTACAAATTATATTTCTTAACAGCCCATGTTGTGATGGTTTCAACAGCTTCTAGACCTCGTCTGCAGGGGCGGCTGTGTAGACGATTTGCTGTCTTTTATCAGCTAAGTGTTCATATTTAAATTTATAAATTAAGCTTAGCTGGTAAGGCCATATCTCAACACTATTGCTGTTTTTTGTATACACGAATGACATGACACGTTACAGAGTCAGAGGCATCCCTGTTCGCAGAAGTGAAACTAACGAGGAAAATAGAAGCGGACGAGACTAAGGCTACAAAGGGATCTGGATAGGCTACAGGCCTGGCCTGACAAATGGCTCCTGGAGTTTAACCCCACTTAGTGCGAAGTTATGAAACTTGGGGAAGGACAAAGAAGACCGCAAATGGAGTAAAGGCTCAGAAGGCCGGGGAGGGGGATATGGCAACGGCTGCAAATCTCACTTGGGGAGGGCCTTGGGGTGAGTACCATACCGAGCATATCGCCTGAGGCGCACATCAACCAAATAACTGCAGCAGCAAATACGTACGTGTCTGGCAAATCTATAAATAGGCTTTCAACATCTAAGCAATAAGACTAATATCGGAGCTAAGGAGTATGCCCTTCGAGGAAAGGTTAAGGGAACTCAACCTGATGACACTGGAGGACAGGGCTATAGGAGATATGATGATGACGTACAAAATATCGAGAGGACTTGATAAGGTGAACATGGACAGAATGTTTCAGAGGCTGGAAATATGAACAAGAGGACACAACTGGAAGTTGAAAGTTCAGATAAGTTATAAGAATGTTAGGAAGTATTTCTTCAGCCTTAAAGTTGTCAGGAAATGGAACAATCTGAATGAAGTGATAGAGACGAGATCCATACACAGTTTTAAAAAGAGTTAACGATAAGTCTCTTGAAACCAGGAGATAGTGGGCCTAGTAGCGACCAACGAAGAGGCCAGACTAGGAGCTGTGAATCGACCCCTACAACCATATATAGATGAGTATACGTACGTACACACAAACGCCAGCAAAACATCCACACACAAGTTCAAAAACTGTATATTTTTTTTTAAATAACCTAAACCAAGAAAAATATTCTACTGTGGATTATAATGTAACATTTTTAAGCTACACAGAGGCCCATATTAAAGACTACTGTGACATGTGAAAGACCAACTGTCACCTACATTGAGACACTTATGCAGCACATGGGAATATTTATTCAGGAAACGTTTCGCCACACAGTGGCTTCATCAGTCCAATACAAAGAGGAAGGCGTAAGGAGAGGAGTATGAGGTAATCAGTCCCTCAGCCTGGAGTCGATATGTTCAGTCCATCAATCTCATCGACTCCAGGCTGAGGGACTGATTACCTCATACTCCTCTCCTTACGCCTTCCTCTTTGTATTGGACTGATGAAGCCACTGTGTGGCGAAACGTTTCCTGAATAAAGATTCCCATATGCTGCATAAGTGTCTCAATCTTCAACTTGTCGGTTTTTCAAACCATTCATCACAACTGTCACCTAAATAGGTCACGAGGAGTGAGACAGACTGTGGTGCCGTAAACTTTAAAAGCCTGACTGACCCGGCCGGAGAGAAGGGCGTGGGAGAAGATCCCTAGAAACATAACCAGGTACCTCAAGTCATCAAGCCATCGTGTTCAATAAGCAGTCACCTACTCGAAGATACGCCATCACACAAAAAAGCAGCACTGACGAAATACCTTACAATGTATACAAGGAGAATACATGAAAGCCTGAACCCTAACCTGCACATTGTTTTAACAACTTACCAGAGTGAAAGAACTGAGAGAGAGTGTGAAACAAATTTAGTGAAGAACAGGGGAGTGATGGGAACACTTGGAAAATACTTAACATGCGTGGTCCAAGACTCTTCAACATACTACCAGCAGCTATCAGATATGTTAGCAGAACAAAGACCGGAGTTTTCAAGAAATTGCACAGCTTCTTGTTGTGTCAGATGACTCGGCAAGCCTGCGAGCGGCTAGCACAACCTGGTTTATTAGGTCAACAGGGAAGCCTGGCCTCAGGCCGGGCTAGTGGGTAGAAGAGCCTTTGAAACCGCTCTAGGCATGTCCAGCTCGCACCCAACTCGTGTATCTGTCCAGTGCACCCCTAAAGCAACCCACAGAGAATTTGTCCCAATGACCCTACTTGGCAGTTGTGAGGGCAAGCAAGGCTCTTACGGGCATACAAGAGAGGAGGGAGGGGGTGACGGTGGAAGGTGGATAATGGAGGTGGTGGCGGGTAGTGGAAGTGGTAGGTGAAGATGGATGGTGGTGGGTGATGGCGGATGATGGTGGGTGGTGGTGGTGGTGGTAGTGGGTGGTGGTGGTAGTGGGGGGTGGTGGTAGTAGTGGGTGGTGGTGGGTGGGTGATGGTGGGTGGACGATGGTGGGTGGATGATGGTGGTGGTGGGAGATGGTGGTGGGTAATGGTGGTGGTGGGTGGTGACAGTAGTGGGGGATGAGGGTGGGTGGTGACGGTAGTGGGGGATGATGGTGGTGGTTGGTAAGGGAGGTGGAGGTGGTGGTGGGTGGTGAAGGTGGTGGTGGGTGGTAAAGGTGGTGGTGGGTGGTGAAAGTGGTGGTGGTGGGTGGTAAGGGAGGTGGTGGTGGGTGGTAAGGGAGGTGGTGGGTGGTGGTGAGGGTGGTAGTGGGTGGTGGTGAGTGGTGATGGGGCACTTCACTATACCATGCAGTAGTGAAGGTGGCCCCAGAGCGGCCCAACAGGTCCGTCTCCAAACCACCTCAAGTGGGACAATCACCTTCCCAAGGACAGCCTTTAATGTACAAGTCACACGTATTCCCGTGACATGGTATATCCCTACAGTGAGCTCTGCACACAGCCAAGTTTATGCCGAGATGTTTCAGCGTAGACAATCGTTGTTGCTGTTTACCCAGCAGTTGGCCGCTACGTAGTATTACTTCATACATACAAACCATGACAAAAGTATTTTAGTAGAGGGAAAGGAAATACCTGCTACTTTCGTAGCTCGGTCGGAGACCACGCTTCCTTGTTCACTGTTTGATCAACTATGCTGTTGATGCTAGCATCTAACAGGCATAGTCATCACATCCAGGGTGATCTCATGTTTGGAACTGTAGTAGACATCAGATAACGGGGCTATGAGAGTAAACATAGCAGGACTAATTCTTCTGAATGCCGTACTCTACACATTTCTTTACCATCGTCTCTTGGGATTATCTTTAGGCCTAAACCCATGAAACGATCCATCCATTTTACATCATGCATCAGCCACTGAAGATTGATGTCGTTCACAATTATTATATTTTGACTCATGAAATCGTAATGACACGATTGCAAACAAACCATACCCCGGCCGGGATTGAACCCGCGGTCAGAGAGTCTCAAAACTCCAGCCCGTCGCGTTAGCCACTAGACCAGCTAGCCACAATAAGATTCGTCCAACTAGGTATATTTCTACACCATAGGAAGGTTAGCACAGGCACCACTGTGACCACAAATGCAAGTTTTTACAGACGAATCTCCAGCTAGCGTGGCCGTGACGAACTCTAGCTCAAGTCCCTTCAATCCCGGGTTCAATCCTGGCCGGGGTATGGTTTGTTTGCAATCGTGTCATTACGATTTCGTGAGTCATGTTGACGGCAGTGAAGGGACTTGAGCTAGAGTTCGTCACGGCCACGCTAGCTGGAGATTCGTCTGTAAAAACTTGCATTTGTGGTCACAGTGGTGCCTGTGCTAACCTTCCTATGGTGTAGAAATATACCTAGTTGGACGAATCTTATTGTGGCTAGCTGGTCCAGTGGCTAACGCGACGGGCTGGAGTTTTGAGACTCTATGACCGCGGGTTCGATCCCGGCTGGGGTATGGTTTATATTTTAATCAGAGGCAAGTGCAAACTCGTAAGAATTATATAGCACATGTGGAATGAGAGGCATTCAAATTCAATCGAAGCAAAAGGAAGGCCGGTTTCTTGGATCAAGAGCCACTCACCGGCATCAAGTCAAAATAATGCAATAAGGTAAAAGAGATGAAGTAGCAAAATGGCATTTACACACTCCAATAAATATACTAATTTTCTAAGTAGGGCACAAGCGTGTGGAAATTTTGAAACCGATCAGAGGAGCTTGTCTACCTATCACAGAAACACAACTCTGGGAAAGGCCTATGTAGCACTGTACATAAGGCACCCACACATACAAATAGTCGCGTGAATCTTACCAAAGATACATCACACGAGCGTCAAAAATTTGAAGCCGATTGAATAAGGCGTTCTCGAGCAATAAACAAAAAGTTGTGAGAAAGTAAACGAATTTGTTGAGTGATCCGAAAAATAAGAACCATGAAACACCGAATATTTACTTTTCCCCAGTTTACTTTTATGACTTGCATTCTATTTAAAACTCTCAGCAATCATATAGGAAAAAATGTTCGAAATTTTAGAAAAATCAATTTTATAAAATTGGCAACCACGCAGCTCAAAATATAAAAATTCTTGATATTAAGATACAGCAGCATTTAGGGTTGGAAGCTTATCAGAACAGGCCTTCACTAGTTATTACATGGGAAACAAATGCTTAATGATTTGCTTAATAAAAATGGAAAACTGAAATTTACACAGCTCAGAGTGAGTGATAAGTCGTGTAAATGAAGCCAATTAAAAAAGTCATTCTAGTAATTTATCTAATACCAACAATTCCAAGTTTATTTAACATTTCAGTAAAATTTCAAATTTGCACCTATTCGGACTAGACTTATAATTTATCATTCTTATTACGGAATACATCGTCAGGAATATTTTGAAGCCAATCAGAATAAGCCTTCTTTAATTATTGAATTAAAAAACTGAATTTCAATAAAAATCTCAAACTAGGACTTATGCCACCAATGGCAGCGACAGCCTTGTGTCCAGGACACCATACCAGTGGTGAAATTTTGAAGGCCATCAGAAGAATTATTCTGTAGTTATAGCATGGATTCCAACCATTCAAGTTTTTTTTTTACTATAACAAATTTGTCTGCATGCAAACAAAAATCGAATGATACTATCCTGGCCCTAAGACCCGTCAGCCATTAAATATTGAAGCTATTCAGAAGAGGTGCTCTGAAAATTATTTAACATCGTTTAACGGGAATTAAAATTTCACACTGCACAAAATGGTCAAATCTGCACATATATCTGACATTCTCTCTCCGCAGTAGTATTTTTTTCCACCGAGTATATGAAGCAACACTACTAAGGGTTTTCTAAGTTATTTGAGCCGTTCCTGAGTGCTGGCAATAGGTTCTACAACTTTGGTTACAGGGCACCTGACCATGCCAAATGTTTCAAATTTTGATCCTCATTCCCGAGCACAAGTGTTGAAAATTTAAAGCCAATTAGATGAGGCGTTCTCGAGTTATGCGCGGAATAAAATCGGAAAGTTGGAGGAAGAAAAAAAAAAAAACGAGAATTCAGGCAACCTCATTGGGAACAACAACAACAACAACAACAACAACAACAACAACAACAACAACAACAACAACAACAACAACAACAACAACAACAACAACAACAACAACAACAACAACAACAACAACAACAACAACAACAACAACAACAACAACAACAACAACAACAACAACAACAACAACAACAACAACAACAACAACAACAACAACAACAACAACAACAACAACAACAACAACAACAACAACAACAACAACAACAACAACCATACAATATACATATTAATGTTATTAAAAGTAAGCGTAAACTTATGGGTTGCATTATGAGATTCAAGTTTACTGCTTTTATGCTAGAACTTAGCTCCCGGAAGCAGCAACACATGATATAATAGAGGAATTGTATACGAAACACAATGGCTTTGAAAAGAGTTGCTCCAACAAGATCCAAGATAAGCTGGGTCACAGTATGGCTCTTTGGAAACTACCTTGTGTTAGAAAAGGCACAAACTATGATAAAAACAGGTATTTACCTGTCATTTTACATGTTCATGAGAATAAAAACAGCAACATAAAAAGTGAAAACACTCTAAAAGACTTCAGTTTCATATTGTTCTAACAAGATGGTAGGACCTTCCTGAAAGGTTGCTATCTACCAGCCTATAACTCGAATTTGTTACTTCCATGTGTAAATTCAATTATATGTGCACGAGATGTTAAACCCGTGTGTATCATTCAGCGTCTAAAGTGAAGGTTCGATCTTCTGGTAGATAGCAATCGACGCGTTAAATCTTGCATCATGATCACGAGTGATGGATAAACGTTAAGAAATAAAACCATCGACTTTAGAGTAACAATGTAGGTACACGTGTAATTGTCATTAGCAAAATATGGGTAAATATAGACTCCCACCAACTGCACTATCATTATTAAAATGAGGAATAATTATTTGATTTCACACAAAGACCAACCTCTAACTTTATCCTGACTGTTTTGAAAATGATAAATGTAGCTTTCAACGAAATAACGAACAAGAGACGGGGGTGGGGTAGTGAAAGTGTGGGTGAATGAGAAAGCAAGTGTGTACTCACCTATTTGTGGTTGCAGGGGTCGAATCATAGCATCTGGTCCCGCCTGTGTGTGGGGGAGAGAGGGAAAGAGAGAGGGAAAGAGAGAGAGAGAGAGAGAGAGAGAGAGAGAGAGAGAGAGAGAGAGAGAGAGAGAGAGAGAGAGAGAGAGAGAGAGAGAAAAAGAGAAACTGCGCATTACAACCTATCTGACTAGATAGGATGAATTACATTGTGAAACTCATGCCTTTCAACTTTAATGTAAATCTCATTCAAGAATATCTCTCCCTGTGCAGTTTTAATTTCAGTTCAAATATATCGTGCATGATAGCAAGGACAAGCGTAAAATCAAACATTTCGCATCAATCAGCTGCGAGAAATCAATCTATTTGTTTCACATTTAAAAATAAAGCTAGAATGAGAACTCTCGTCGAAACTTAATAAAAAAAATTCTTAAGATTCTTTGTCTTTTAAGATGGTTCTAAGTGGGATTTTGACATATTTCTCCTTATGACTTAACCATATTAGTGTTTAATTTCGTTGTGTAAAAACACGTTTCCTGCAAGCAGGGTTGGCAAGGTGGCGTTCTAGAAGTCACAGTTAAAAACATGAACCACCTTTACAGCTGGATTACAAAAGTATCGAATTTTTCCTACTTCATCACTGATGTTCAACTTGAATTTGCGTGGTATTTCACATTTTATATGAGCAAACGATTAATGTGATGCTTGAAATAAAGAACATCTCACGCATGCCGATGGATGACTCACGCATGCCACAGTACGCCTCACACTACACATGACAAAAGCTGCACAACAGGAAAGACTTATTTTTTTTTTTATTTTATGTAGCGCTTGTTTTGTGGGTGGAGTTTGTGTATAATGTTGCTCCGCCCAAACTCTTCTAGTCTCTATGGGTTTTGTAGCACCTTTCATGTAGCAGCCTGATTACCAGCTTCTCTAATATCTTCTTAGAGGTTTCACAGGTAATGGGAAAGGGGAGGGGGTTGCTCATGCTGCTCGAGCTGTATACTCGAGGATCGCTCTTACACATTTGCTTAGCAAATTTTGTTCTCGTATGTCTGAAGAATATTTACACCCTTGGTAAGTCTGATGTACACTGTTGCTTTTTTCTTTGCTTGCCCATGATACGCAAAGTATGACGCCCACGCTATACGCAAGTACTACGTTATTTGTGTCTAAAGTGGTCGAGTCACTACTACCGGCCTCGCCTCTGAAGTTATCGACCGGTTCTATAAATCTCCGACCTCAACGGACATATTATACCTGTTCTTGAAACTATATATGGTATTTGCCTAGTGCATTCTACTTAGCGGGCCGTCAGCAGCAATAGTCTGATTGACTAGGCAAACGCAAGACGAGCCTGGCCCAGGGTTGGACTGTAGGAAAACTCTGGAAACCCGTCTTTAGCTGCCACCTGTGATTGAGTTTTTCTACATCAGTTATTGGCGCACACATAATACGGTATATTATGTAGATTTAACCAAGGACAACGCAATAAAGTTAAACAGGGTGACTTAGTTCAAATCTGAAGTACAGGTGTGATTTGTTGCAGCCACGGTAATGTGCTTCAAGCACAATGCTCTCCATAATCAAGGGCTTTCCATGTGTCCCTTTAAATGTTATCCATTTTCGTAAAAAAACATGTATATATCTTGTAATAATAATAATAATAATAATAATAATAATAATAATAATAATAAGTTTAACATATTACACTGAAGTCAAGAAGCCAGGAGCAACAAAAGTTGTCGTCAGCAAAGCAAGGCGCCCCTGCTCACGCATGGCACCGACACGACGCCCCCACACACCGACCATACACCTTTGATGGGTTTTGAGTTTTGCTATTCACGCAGCCCGGCCCTGGGCCAGGCTTGCCTGATCACAATCAGGCTGTTGCTGCTGGCGGCCCGCTGGCTTGGCTGATCCGGCACTTAGCGGACGTATTTGTCGAGTTTCCTCTTGAAGATTTCTACACTTGTTCTCGTAATGTTTCTGATGTCTGGTATGATACTGTAATGTTAGCAGACTGTTGCACAAAAGTCAAGTCAAAACAGATGTCCTATTGCTACCTGGGACCAAAGTAGCCAGTGTTAATTCGGGTCACTTAAATAATCTGCGATCACAGAATGATACAGTGCTTTCTCATTGTGCCCAAGGCGCCCCTGCTTTTCACTGGGATTGTTTTACGTTTTCTCCCATTTCATTTACTTCACTCCCGCTTCAGCATGCACATATTTAGAACTCTGAGGCGTTCTCAGTAATTAAAACAGTCTGATGTCTATTTGCGAGACGTAACAGATCTGGGTATCATTTCTACTTCGGTCTCTCTTCTGCCATGAATGGAGCCGTCAACACTAAATAATACAGCACTCGAAGCGAGAGAGCACAAGCGATTTGAATGGTATCACCAATGGCACTATTTCCCTCACACCCAGATCCTTAACACGTTCATTTCCTTCTATTTGATTGTTGCATTTTGTACGCAGTGCCCCTTTTTGAATGCTTAAGTCTTCCCATATCCAAGAAGTTAGAACTTGTCACTGTTGAATGTCATGTTATTCTCCCCTGCCCACTGAAAGACACTGCTTGTATCCTCTTGCATTTTTTTCGTGACTTCTGGCGAAGCAATATTCATGCTTATTTCGCTATCATCCACAAATGACACAAAACTGTGACGAGCGTTTTTATCTATGTCCACCATGAGTTTAAGAAACAGTAAAGGTCGGCAACAGGACGGTGCCTCGGGAAACGAGATTTTTTTTTTTTTTTTTACTCTGCTAATGCTCGATTTTGCTCTGTTCACTACAACTACTCTGTTTTCTATGTCAGAAATCTGAATATCCATTTACATACTTTCACCGTTATACCTACCGCCCTTATTTTGTGCAAAATCACCCCTATGATAGCAACTGTCTAATGCGTTTACGAAATCCGTGTATACAGCGTTACAGGTTATACAGGTTACAACCTATACAGATGTGACAGAGTGAACAGGCAAAAGGGGGGGGGTTGGCCTGTACATTGCAGAGTCACTTGTTTGCACAGAACTGCTTAATGCCTCAAATGACGTAGTGGAAGTTTTAGCAGTAAAGGTCGAGAACCAAAACCTAGTCATTGTGGTAGTCTACAAGCCTCCGGATGCAACATCCCAGCAATTCCAGGAACAGCTGTTAAAAATTGACCACTGTCTGGAAAATCTTCCAGCTCCTGCACCCAACATCTTGCTCCTGGGGGATTTCAACTTAAGGCACCTAAAATGGAGGAATATAGCAAATAATATTGTTGCAGTAATAACACCAGGAGGCAGCTCTGATGAAAACTCACACTCACACGAGCTTTTAAATCTCTGCACAAAATTCAATTTAAACCAGCAAATAATAGAGCCTACTAGACTGGAGAATACACTAGACCTCATATTCACTAACAATGATGATCTGATAAGAAATGTCACCATATCAAAAACAAGGGACCAAGTAAACCAAGTCCTAACCGATATAAGCTGGGAAGATATACTAAGCAACACAGACCCAAACTTATGCCTAGAACAGATTAACTCGGTGGCACTCGATGTATGCACAAGGCTTATTCCTCTAAGAAAAAGGAGGAGTAGATGTAAAATAGAAAGAGACAGGCGCTCCCTTTACAGGCGACGGAAAAGAATAACAGAGCGGCTAAAAGAGGTCAATATATCTGAAATGCGCAGGGAGACACTGGTCAGAGAAATAGCAAGCATCGAACTTAAGCTAAAAGAATCCTTTAGGAGTCAGGAATCGCGGGAAGAACTAAAAGCTATAAATGAAATCGAAAGAAACCCAAAGTATTTTTTCTTCATCGCCAAATCAAAATCGAGAACAACGCCCAGTATTGGGCCCCTACTTAAACAAGATGGGTCCTACACAGATGACAGCAAGGAAATGAGTGAGCTACTCAAGTCCCAATATGACTCAGTTTTTAGCAAGCCGCTAACCAGACAGAGTCGAAGATCAAAATTAATTTTTTATGAGAGAGCCACAAAATTTGATTAACACAAGCCTATCCGATGTTATCCTGACGCCAAATGACTTCGAACAGGCGATAAATGACATGCCCATGCACTCTGCCCCAGGGCCAGACTCATGGAACTCTGTGTTCATCAAGAACTGCAAGAAGCCCCTATCACGAGCCTTTTCCATCCTATGGAGAGGGAGCATGGACACGGGGGTCGTCCCTCAGTTACTAAAAACAACAGACATAGCCCCACTCCACAAAGGGGGCAGTAAAGCAACAGCAAAGAACTACAGACCAATAGCACTAACATCCCATATCATAAAAATCTTTGAAAGGGTCCTAAGAAGCAAGATCACCACCCATCTAGAAACCCATCAGTTACACAACCCAGGGCAACATGGGTTTAGAACAGGTCGCTCATGTCTGTCTCAACTACTGGATCACTACGACAAGGTCCTAAATGCACTAGAAGACAAAAAGAATGCAGATGTAATATATACAGACTTTGCAAAAGCCTTCGACAAGTGTGACCATGGCGTAATAGCGCACAAAATGCGCGCTAAAGGAATAACAGGAAAAGTCGGTCGATGGATCTATAATTTCCTCACTAACAGAACACAGAGAGTAGTCGTCAACAGAGTAAAGTCCGAGGCAGCTACGGTGAAAAGCTCTGTTCCACAAGGCACAGTACTAGCTCCCATCTTGTTCCTCATCCTCATATCCGACATAGACAAGGATGTCAGCCACAGCACCGTGTCTTCCTTTGCAGATGACACCCGAATCTGCATGACAGTGTCTTCCATTGCAGACACTGCAAGGCTCCAGGCGGACATCAACCAAATCTTTCAGTGGGCTGCAGAAAACAATATGAAGTTCAACGATGAGAAATTTCAATTACTCAGATATGGTAAACATGAGGAAATTAAATCTTCATCAGAGTACAAAACAAATTCTGGCCACGAAATAGAGCGAAACACCAACGTCAAAGACCTGGGAGTGATTATGTCGGAGGATCTCACCTTCAAGGACCATAACATTGTATCAATCGCATCTGCTAGAAAAATGACAGGATGGATAATGAGAACCTTCAAAACTAGGGAGGCCAAGCCCATGATGACACTCTTCAGGTCACTTGTTCTATCTAGGCTGGAATATTGCTGCACTCTAACAGCACCTTTCAAGGCAGGTGAAATTGCCGACCTAGAAAATGTACAGAGAACTTTCACGGCGCGCATAACGGAGATAAAACACCTCAATTACTGGGAGCGCTTGAGGTTCCTAAACCTGTATTCCCTGGAACGCAGGCGGGAGAGATACATGATTATATACACCTGGAAAATCCTAGAGGGACTAGTACCGAACTTGCACACGAAAATCACTCACTACGAAAGCAAAAGACTTGGCAGACGATGCACCATCCCCCCAATGAAAAGCAGGGGTGTCACTAGCACGTTAAGAGACCATACAATAAGTGTCAGGGGCCCGAGACTGTTCAACTGCCTCCCAGCACACATAAGGGGGATTACCAACAGACCCCTGGCAGTCTTCAAGCTGGCACTGGACAAGCACCTAAAGTCAGTTCCTGATCAGCCGGGCTGTGGCTCGTACGTTGGTTTGCGTGCAGCCAGCAGCAACAGCCTGGTTGATCAGGCGCTGATCCACCAGGAGGCCTGGTCACAGACCGGGCCGCGGGGGCGTTGACCCCCGAAACTCTCTCCAGGTAAACTCCAGGTAAACTCCATAAGTCTGCCAGCAGTCATGACGTCATCAAAATAAACCATTCGTGAGCCCACCCAAGCAGTCATGACGTCATCAAAACAAACCACTCGGGAGCTCATCCAAGAGGTCGTGACGTCACATGATCAACTATTGACGTGATGACACATGCAAGTCTTCAAAGTTATCTCGTAGGTATTCCACAGGTGTTGGCGAGGTGAAAAGTGATATTAAAAGGTCGTTCATTATGCCATGACCTTTTTTTAACTATTGAGTACAAACGGCGATACACTTACCATATTTACGAGAGTTACATAGTGAGAATACCACAGTGTGCTTCTGCACTATTATGCATGATAATTACACGGCAGGAACATCCGCAGTGTACGGCTACACTATTCTATGTAATAGGTACAGTGTGAGACAGCTAGTTGTTACTCTATCACGAAGGATGGATTTCACACACTGGGTAATAAACTTGTCACCACCTAGGTTCCAAGTAAATACTCTCCATTATCAATTCAGTAGCCAAAACAGCATTTACAAATTTACCTGAGAATACTTTCGAGGATCATCGAGCCAGCAGCCCAATTCTAGACCAGCTTCCCCGTGCAGCCTTATTAGCGAGGTTCTTGGTGCTCACTGCACAAAGTGGTAATTACGATCTCTAAACAAGGCCTTTCACAAAATGTTACTTACCAATTTCTTGGAAGTTTCAGGAGTTACTACTCCGGCAGGCCTGTCCTGGATCAGGCCTCCTGGCCTAATCAAGGGTTTTTCATGAATGAGCCTCAAAACTCCATCAATGTATGCCAGATTTCCAACATTACCCTAACTCTGGTAGACTTTGAGGAAACCATTGACAACATGCCCATGCACTTAGCCCCAGGCCCAGACTCGTGGAACTCTATGTTCATTAAGAACTGCAAGAAACCTCTTTCGCGTGCTCTAAGTATAGTATGGAGGAGCAGCTTAGACATGGGTGAAATTCCAGTCACTAAAAACAACGGATATAGCCCCACTCCCTAAAGGTGGCAGCAAAGCAATAGCTAAGAACTATAGACCAATAACTCTAACATCCCACATCATAAAAATCTTTGAAAGAGTGCGAAGAAGAACGACTGCAAACCACTTGAATTCGCAAAAACTGCACAATCCAGGACAACATGGGTTCAGAGCAGGTCGCTCCTGCCTCTCGCAACTACTGGATCACTATATGGTCTTGGATGCACTGAAAGAAAAACAGAATGCAGATATAATATACACAGACTAGGCAAAAGCCCTTGACAAGTGCAATCATGGTGTAATAGAGCACAAAACACGTGCTAAAGGAATAACTGGCAAAGTGAGGAGATGGATCTTCAACTTTCTAACCAATTGAAAACAGAATAGTGGTCAACAGAATTAAATCGGAAGCTGCCACTGTGAAAAGCTCTGTTCCACAAGGCACAGTACTCTCCCCATACTGTTCCTCATCCTCATATCAGACACAGACAGAGGTGTCATCCACAGCACCGTGTCATCCTTCGCAGACGATACTTGGTGCATGAGACTGTCATCTGTTGAGGACACGGTTAACATCCAAACAGATATAAACCAAGTTTTCCAATGGACAACGGAAAACAATGATATTCAATGAAGATAAATTCCAACTGCTATGGAAAACTAGAGATAATAACTAGAACTGAGTATACTACAAACTCTGATCATACAACAGAGCGAAATAATAATGTGAGGGACCTGGGAGTGGTAATGTCTGAGGATCTCACTTTCAAGAATCACAACAGTGCCACGATCACAATTGCAGAGAAAATGATAGGATGGATAATGAGAACGTTCAAAACAAGAGATGCCAAGCCAATGATGATCCTTTTCAAATCATTTGTTCTCTCTAGGCTGGAATATTGCTGTACATTAATATCTCTGTTCAAAGCAGGTGAAATTGCAGATCTAGAGAGTGTACAGAGATCCTTTACTGCACATATAAGTTCTATCAAATACCTCAACTACTGGGAACGCTTGGAAGCACTTGACTTGTACTCCCTGGAACGCAGGCGAGAGATCATAATCTACACTTGTAAAATCCTAGAAGGAATGGTCCCGAATCTGCACACAGAAATCACTCCCTACGAAAGCAAAAGACTGGGCAGGCGATGCAAAATACCCCCAATAAAAAGTAGGGGCGCCATTAGTACACTAGGAGAAAATACCAAAAGTGTCCAGGACCCAAGACTGTTCAACAGCCTTCCACCATGCATAAGGAGAATTACCAATAAGCCCCTGGCTGCCTTCAAGAGGGAGCTGGACAGATACTTAAAGTCGGTGCCGGATCTGCTGGGATGTGGTTCGTACGTTGGACTATGTGCTGCCAGCAGTAACAGCCCGGTTGATCAGGCTCTGGTCCACCGGGAGGCCTAGTCGTGGACCGGGCTGCAGGGGAGTTGCCCTCCAAGTAGAATCCAGGTAGCATCCTACAGTCTAACGTAAGCACCACAGCTCGACTGATCAGGACATGCCGGGAAATTGTGTTAAAGTATGTAATCGTTCTGTTACCACCAATAGACCCCCCCCCATCAGGCTAATAATGGAACTGATAAAAATATCCGGGGAAACACACATGACGTCATGGTAAGGCATCCCCACACAAGCTGTCACCTTCCTCATGCACATTAAGGTCACCACCCACCCTCCCTCCTTCCTTCCCTTTCTCCCCAACCTCCAACTCAGGCCGACATGTTTCATTATTGTATGTGCGAAATCCATCCTGTATGTGCTAGGAGAACAGCTAGCTTTTGTTACTATAATGTAATTATTGTTAAAACTTTAGCTGTAAAATACTGAAGAGTCCAATTTTCTTTTAATAAAAAGAGAGATCAAGTTGACAGATTTCAGTACTGCATGCATGAAACTCACTCTGTGTGATGGAATGTGATGTATATAACTATCACTTTGAGTATGGTAGCTGTGTTAATGTACTCCAATTGTGCTTATTAAAAAAAAATAGGAAGAGTAAAAGTCACAATAACCTTAAGTGCGGATTATTTATGTATGAATAAAAACCTACCACCGTCATGATTACCAAGAGTTTATCGGGTAAACTCCAGGTAATCATAGCAGCAGAAGCCGCAGCAAGTCGCCGTGGTGGCCACCGCGCGGCCTCCGTCACCCCCCTGCCAGGGATGCAAGGATTCAACAGGTGCCGAGAACTAGACTTACCCAGCAATAAATAATATCGCTTGATTCGGTGTACAGACAGGAGTCACAACAACGGGATACGAGAATTTGACTTACACAGGCAGACCAGACACGCACATACGAGAGCTCACACGCACACTCAATCTCCGAACATACTCACGAAATCGTAATGACACGATTGCAAACAAACCATACCACGGGCGGGAATAGAACCCGCGATCAGTCTCAAAACTCCAAACCGTCGCGTTAGCCACTGGGCCGAACATATAACTGGAAATGCAGGCATGCGCGTACACGCACAACCACTGAACGTAACATGACTCAGGAAATCGTAATGACACGATTGCAAACAAAGCATTCCACAGGGTGGGGACAGAACCCGCGTTGGTCTGGAGTTTTATAACTCTTTGATAGCGGGTTTTATCCCCACCTGTGGTATAGTTTGAACGGAACACTACTGAATACGCGCACACACAAAATAATACGAAGGTTTTAAGACACAAGAATGTTAAATTATTTTAGTTTCTAAGTGATAGGAAAGTAACATTACATAGATTACAAAGTCACAGGCCAAATAATCTTAGTTTCAAGAATATGTACGACAGCCGTAGAGGTTAGAGCCTAGTAAATGTTAATTTGAGAGGGAGGTCAGAGCTGTCACGAATCCCGCAAACTTTTCAATTCTGAACAAACGAATGAACGAACAAGCACACCCAAGGACACACAATAGGCAAATACAACCAAAAATATTTTTGAAAAAAAAAAAAAGACATAAATACGACTGTCAAGTACACGAACGATTTAAATCTGCTTTACAACTAGCAAGCACCCACTTACACCGGCTAAAGTCCTTCCCCCCCTCCCTCTACCCTACTACGTATTGCTAAGACCCTTTACCCTCCTCTAGTCCCCTCCCCAGATCCGGGACCCATCCCTCGCAGCCTTTCCCGTGCTGAACACCCTCTCATTCCTTACTTGACTCGCAATCACTTAGGTTAGTGAAAAACATTCGTTTTGATTAGGTACTGAGGGACACTTACCACTCCTTGTGTGATTCCTGGTACCATTTCTATAGCTGAGGGTGATCACGTGAAATGACTTCGGTTAGCTGAAGAGAATTTCATCGGTGGTTAACCGCTCCCGCGGCTCGGTCCTAGACCAGACCTGGTGATAGGCGTACGCCGTCTAACAAAGACACCACGTCCAGATGATCAGAACTTAACTTAATCTTAAGCAATTTCCTCTTGAAGACAGCTAGGGTTTGTTCGTAATTCTCCTTTTGTATGAAAGGAGGGTATTGCAAAGCCTCGGTCCCTTTATACTTGTTGAATTACCTCATGGTGTATTCATTACACCCCCCACGACGGAAAATATTACGGTTTCAAGAGACCCTAGAAGTTCTATCTTATGCTCTACCCTAAACAGGAAAGTACTATTATCAACACACCTCTGTCTTAAGAAATGTGACAAGTTCCAGTAACTGGTAGTTCCTAATCATCTAGGCTGTAGTGCTTACGTTGAGCTAAGCGTTGCTAGCGCCAATAGCTTGACCAAACAGGACAGCAACACTGAGGCCTAATTTTGGATCGGGAAGCGTGAACGATGCCCCCCGCCTCCCTTGGAATCATTAGCAGATTAACAAGTGAAGGTTAATTAAAATATAATCCCATAACCAATAAAGATCACACCTTAAATACTTAAGCAGATCAAGGGGGTTAGCAACAGGTTTACTGGAGCTCCTGTTGAAACTAATCAAGACCGTGCTACAATATTGTCACACAACAGCCTGACAAACTAGTCTGCTGAATTAGTAGCCTGGTCACTTGAGTAACGAGTGTGTGCACAGCCTGACAAATACTATTAAGATGTACCTAGGGTTTTAGTCTGTTTCATTAGTAGACTAACGAGGATGTGAGCACAGCCTGGCATAAGCGATCAGGGTGCACCTTTGCCCAATTAGTAGCTTGCTCACTATATAGCTTCCTGCTACTAGTGCCGGATCATCCAGGTTGTGATTGGCGGGTCGTAAGCACAGCCTGCTTAACCCGGCAGCCAACAGGAAACCCTAACCTCAGGCCAGCTGCGAGGGAAGGGAATAATGGGGTGGAGAAAAGGAGCACTTGAAACTGGCCACATGAAAAGTACAAGTAGGCCGAGAAGGATGAATGTACTGTGTATTCTCACACTGCTCGGATTTTTCGCATGTATTAGTTCATAAATTTCCACCAGCCATGTATGTATGTTATTCTACGATAAAGTACCTTAAATTTACGTCCAGTTAACAGGCCGCATACGTCTTGCTTCAAGGTAATGCCTAAGAGCATTGGAATCCCCACGCCTGCAGAGATTTGTACCGTGGTATCTGGGCTAACAACTGGGCAACAAGGTTTCTTAATTCTTATAAGCATTCAGCCACCACATGTGGTGAGGTTCAACATGAAACATCTACCGCCCCCCTTTCCCTCGAAACCCGTTTTTGGCACCGACAATTCGTGATGCTGCCTGCCTAAGAACAGAATAAGTCTTCCTCGGTGCTGTTCTTGTACATGTTCCCTTGTGTATACGCGGTCGTGCACACACAAACAGGAGCTGGAACTCGACCCCTGCAACCCCATACAGGCGAGTACAACTGCTGCAGCATATGAGCGCCTGGCAAACCTGAGAATAGCGTTCCGATACCTCAGTAAGAAATCGTTCAAGACTGTACACCGTGTACGTCAGACCCATACAGGAGTATGCAGCAACAGTTTGGAACCCACACCTGGTCAAGCACGTCAAGAAATTAGAGAAAGTGCAAAGGTTTCCAACAAGGCTAGTTCCAGAGCTAGGGGAAATGTCCTACGAAGAAAGCTTAAGGGAAATCGGCCTGATGACACTGGAGGACAGGAGGTTAGGGGAGATATGATAACGACATACAAAATACTGCGAGGAATAGATAAGGTGGGCAGATACAGGATGTTCCAGAGATGGGACACACAAACAAGGGGTTACAATTGGAAGTCGAAGACTCAGATGAGTCAAAGGGATGCTAGGAAGTATTTCTTCAGTCATAGAGTTGTCAAAAAGTGGAATAGTCTGACAAGTGATGTAGTGGAGTCAGGGACCATACATAGTTTTAAGACGAGGTATGATAAAGCTCATGGAGCAGGGAGAGGATCTAGTAGCGACCAGTGAAGAGGGGGGGGCCAGGAGCCGAGTCTCGACCCCTGCAACTACAATTAGGCGAGTACACAGGTAATGTTAAATTACAAGAATAAGCGACTAGGATATGCAGAAACAACAGTATACTCGGATTTAATGCTTGAGCACTTTCATATTATGTTTTCCTACATCTTCAGAAGTTATCTGTACCACCACCGTCCCTTCCGCCGCCTCTTACTACCACACCGTCCTGGTGGAGCACAGCATCAGCAGCGGTGGTGCACCATTAATTAACTTGGCCGTCTCACCAGCCATACCAGCGCACACAAAATTCCTTCATTATTTAACAAAGATGAAATCTGCTTCATCAGCTTCAGTATTCCACAAATTATAGTGAGGGGGAAGGGAGGACTACTATTCCTCTCCCACTCCTTTCCACCTCCCTCTTTCCCCTTCTTCCTTTTCTAAATCCACCCTCCTCCTCCCTTTCCGCTCTCCTCTTCCAACTTGTTCTTCTACGTCCACCTTTTTCCAACTCCATTTTCCTCTTCCCTCCAGTTTCAAATTTTAGGCCCACTGCAATAATTTTGATTTAGCAAGGGGTGTGTGTGTGTGTGTGTGTGTGTGTGTGTGTGTGTGTGTGTGTGTGTGTGTGTGTGTGTGTGTGTGTGTGTGTGTGTGTGTGTGTGTGTGTGTGTGTGTGTGTGTGTGAGAGAGAGAGAGAGAGAGAGAGAGAGAGAGAGAGAGAGAGTGTGTGTGTGTGTGTGTGTGTGTGTTTACAGCGTAGTACTGAAAGTGTCAGCCAGAAATGACACGGTAAGTCAATAGAGGCGCAAATAAGACAGGTGAGCCAAATGGACTATAGAAAGTATTTTTTTTTTGTGTAAGGATAGCTGAATATGGAAGGAGCTATATGAGGTGGTGGTGGAGGCTCCCTCCATTCACAGCTTCCAGAGTAGGTATGACAGTCTAGGAGCCAAAATTCAATAGATATCGACCAGGCTAACCGAAGAAGCGGAGCCAGGAGCTGCAAACACAAATGCGTGATTATATCAAAGGAGTTTAACTAATCAAGAGGAGGACGAGGAATTTTAATTAATACCGAACATCACTCCTTACTAGAGCATGAGACTCTGAAAGATGGTGCAAAATATATCGTGTGAAAAGCATAGGTGTAACACGTACACTAAGAGAACTCAGTAATTGTTAAAGCTTTTCCATGGATTCAATTCAAATATATGAAGAATTACACGAACTCCTGTGTTCAACAGGGAACTCACGGGTTTACAGACGACTCCTGTAATACTGGTTTTGAAACGAGTACTATTAGAACCAATAACCTGGCTGATCAATCAACGTGGAGCTCTGGTCTGGGACCGGCCAACGAGGGAGATAATAATAAACAACTATTAACAGGTTGGCGTAAACTCTTCATGAACGGGTAATTTTCAAACTCCAAACTTCCAATTATGAGTATCTTAGAGGTGTGTGAAGTACAATATTACTCAGTTGTGTAAGTGGTGATAGCCTTCATATAGTCTACAATCTCCTGATCATGGATACAACCCGGTATACATGAACTCTTCCTCACACCACTAGTAACACGAGTGCAGATTTCAACGTTTCCTGGCGCTGTGCAGCTACTGAGTGCAATGGTGTTGTCGCTGTTTTCTTTTTTTTTTTCCTTTTTTTTCTTGTAATTTGATTATTTGCGGTTACATATGTTTCTATAGGTTAATGAAACCTAACCTTTGCTAATCTAAAAAAGAAATCTGTCAAGTTACAGGAAATTAAGAAGCTGACAACAGTAACTTTTTTTCCACTCCCTATTTCGTTCTACTAATTTCCTTCCTCTTCTATCCTACTCATGTTTCCATCTTCGTTTTCCACCTTCATTTTCTTCTGCTCCTTCCACGGCCATATTGATGACAGCTATGAACTTTAATGCTGAGGTAGACAGAGGTGCGAGGAAACATGTTTTTATTAACAAGACAAGTATATTACTGTCAACTTTGTTCCCAGTATTTTACTACCCAGGTGGTGCAGTTACCACATTACAGTGTACGACACACTCTTACACAAGGTATATACAAATACCAAGATAGCACAGTACACAATACGATGCACGTACACGCACACACACACACACACACACACACACACACACACACACACACACACACACACACACACACACACACACACACACACACACACACACAGAGAAAAGCATCTTGCTACTTGTCGCTGACAGGTTGCTACTTCCCCTTCTTGAGCCTCATTAAAGGCGTAACACAACGTGAAGACGATCATATCACTATACCCCATTACTGTATTGTGAGAACGTTAAAATACTGAAGGCATTTCCAATATATTCCGTACAGCTACAACACCTTCCTACCCTCTCCCTCAATTCTCCAATTCCTTCCCACTTGTCTTCATAATGGCCTATCTCCATATTTCAGAGAAGGGGACAAAAGTGGCAATTATCATGATAAAAATTGGTGGCACTGGTAAAAAAAAAAAAAGGACCATTCACATCATCGATATTTTAGGGATGTTTTATTTCTACGCCTTACATTGATCTACGTTTGCTAGCACCGACATCCTGACCGGTCAGGCTAACAAGATGACCTGGTCCAGGACTGGGGGGTTCAAAGTGCGGCGACTCCCAGAGCCGGCACAGGTAGATAGATTGTAAACGTATGTGCTGTCCGCAAGGGAAATTGATTAGTCCAACTGTGATGCAATTAACATAAGAATGGAGGAAAAATGCAGCAGGCCTACTCGCCCATACAGAGCAGCATGTGTTTACGAGGAGCGAAACATTCCATCATAAAAATTGTGGTAATCAATGCAGTATATCTAATCTGTATAATAATTAGTGAGTCTGACAAACCAGGCGTTGAAGTAATGGTATGGTGATACCGACAAGATGTGGAAAAACACACTTATGTACAGTTCAGGACAAACTGTACACAAGTCTCTCTCTCTCCCCACAAACCAGGCGTTATCCACTGGATACCTACCTCCAGGTAGGTAGACCCACGCATGAACATACCTGGAGTATACCTGGAGGGGGGTTCGGAAGTCAATGTCCTCACGGCCCGATCCGTGACCAGGCCTTGTAACCTCCATCTCAGAACTCAGCGTACGAGACTAAACACCACATAAGACATACCTAATACGTTCATGGGGAAGTATTAAACCAGCAGGGAGCATACAGCACCCAGGGAATAGAAGTCAATCAGATGTGATTCAAAGACGGGGAGGGGTATCTGCAATTCCTCGGATTAAGAGCCCTTCCCGGCACCTCCCTCCTCCGTGAAGACAATCTACAGCCTCATACAACTGACATACCAGCGTAGTCAGGTTATGAGTAAGTTAACCCGTGGTCAACATGATACAGAACTTATAGAAGCTTGTTCAATTGCATTACAATACTCTGAGGAAGATATAAAATGGACAGGACGGACTGGTTTATTAAAATCGGAGGAGAGATAATCAGAGATAACAAGTGAGAGGCTAGGGAACCAGGGAAGGACAGCTGGCAGTTCAAGATGAGCCACATGAACGTGGTTCGGGGATTTGTGGAAAGCTAGACAGAGTGGAGACAAATAAGTTTTTCAAGAGTAGGTATGATCGGGCCCTGGACCTGAAGACCTAACATCACGTCCCTAACATTTAACAGATGCGGGTTAGAAGTCGTCAGTTTCCTGGTCATTTTATGCTCCAATTTTGCTTTCAAGTTTTTCCAGCCATCAAATTTTTAAACGTAACGATGCAATCAAAATTTCATATAAACAAAATGAAGGCTGGTATCCAATGAGGCAAATGGCACAAGTGATACTGAATAATATATTTCACTCTTTCCTATTTCACATTACTTTTTTTCTCTCCGGACTTGCAGTTACTTCGTATCATGATAATTGTGGAGGTGGGTTGATGTATTCATTCCTGCCTGGCGCGCCTCCCTCTTCCCAGGAGGCTTTTGAAACCTGCCATGTGTGAAACTGATACGTGAAGGGGGGCGGTGGAGGCGGCCTCATCACCCCCTATCCATCGGGCAGAGGAGGCAACCCCCCCATCCCCTCCGACCTACAACAGGCAGTAAAAGCACCCTACCTCCAACCCCCTGTAACCCACAACATGAAAACAATTTGCTTTTGTTCCTACTATGTAACTATCATATCGAATAGAGTAATGGCACATTTATGCTGTATCCAATTTTGCTAAATAAAAAAAAGTTGTAAACGGAATGATGACAGTGACAACTGTGGAAAAGAACACCTGTGTACAGTTTAGGACATGTACCGGAATTAAAGGACAAGTTTCGCCAAGATTGGTTTTACCAGTCCATCAGTCATTAGGACCGATGAAGCGGTAGAGGCATTCTCCCTCACCTTCCTACAACCTAAATGGGCGGTGAGAAATTCTCCCTTATCTCCCTCCAACCTACAACCGTCACCACCCTTAACTCTACAAGAGATTACCTGTGTGATTATTTGTATACGACTACTTCTGTGACTAACCGTATGGAATTAGCAGTTAAATTTCATCTTCCATTTGTCACAGCTTCCAAAATTTATCCATGTGAGGGGGATTTGGTCATTTGGACTTTTTATACGGCATAAACTTTTTAGTCCTCAGAAAACACGCCCATGTAGTTGTACATTTTATATCTGGTAATACCATCGGGGTTAAGTAGTGACCCTTGAAGAGCGCCACCAAGACATTTCTTCCCACCGAAGACATTTTTATCATTCCTTGCATCTTTCTTTAAAGCAAATGACGTCTTGAAGAATGAGACTCCTCCTCATCTTCCACAGCTCTTCACTGCATTGGACTGAAGTCACTGCCTGCTGAAACTTTTCCTCAATAAAGATTCCCAAATATTGCACAAGTGTCTCATTCTTCAACTTGTCGGTTTTCTAAACCATTTATATCACAATGTTGTCATATTCGTAAATAACGCACATTTAGGAGAGGAAAATTTAGACGACGTTTTCGTCTGTTCTAGAAAATTTATAATCCCAAATGATTATTGATAATGATTCAAGAGGAACCGAAAGTTCTAAAGTTTCCTCTTCTATGTGTGCGTTGTGTATAAATTAGTCATTTATTCATTTTTAACATATATTACTTCTGTATTATGTATCTGCCCTCATCAGTCCCTTCATGGAAACTTTACCAAACGCATTTCTGAAAAGCAAGTCAATGTAATCTACTACCAGTATAATTTCTGTGACTACTGTACCAGCTGTACCGTGTGGTCAGTCAGGCCGCTGCTGGCACGCAACCCAACACCCAGCAAGTTATCTATATCAGAATATCACAAAACAGGCTAGTTTTTACTAGTTAACTAATCTACAATGAATACCCTCGTTTTGGACTAGTTAATCAATCTACAACGACCATGGTAATACCCTTGATTTGGACTAGTTAATCAAAATCTACACTGACCATGTTATTTAACACTGCAACTGAGTAAAACAGACGAGTTTCGATTACCGCCCAACCCGAGAGAAGTATCCCCGTATCTTACAAGTCAAGCGCCCTCTACATCAATACACGCAAAAGGAACAAAGCAGAGTATAACACAAGTTTCTAATGCACTGAAATATCAATGAAGATTTAAAATCAATCAGAAGTGGCATTCATAAGTAATTGCATGGACACTATCCAAATATCTTAAAACAGTCGCACAGCGCCTGAGGAGGCCTGGGGAATGCGAGGCCATTTGGTCCAAGCCAGAGTGAAGGATGTAAACAATTCCTTGGATCAAGAGCCCTTCACAGCATCAAGGCACCTCCTTTGAAAGGCTCCCTAGTTGTGAGAAATGTGTGTTAGATTGTGTAAATCTTTGTGAGCAACGGAGATGAGAGCATGTTTGGTGATGGCTGTACCCGAGTCAAGTAAGGGCAGACTTAAAGGCTCTTTCAGCAAAGTGAGAGATGCCTAATTAGCAAACATGATGTCAAGATAAGAGCAAGAGGTATCGCCACGCCAGAGTGCACGGCAGGAAACACAAGACAAGGAGAGAGAGAGAAAAAAAAACATGAAGAGGAGAAAGAGGACAAAATGATGTAGGAAGAGAAATATATTAAGGAAGAGAGAGAAAATGAAGAGAAGAGATGAAGGAAGAGAGAGAAGTTGGACAGGAGGCAGGTGAAGATAGGGATAACACCAATATTATATAGCTTCGTATACACGAATGTTAGCTAAGCACCAGAGTTATATAGATTTATATATAGATGGTAGCGAACGACCAGTACTCGAATCTACAACAACTCGGCCTAGTTCATGACACCTTTTGGTTGATGCGCGCAATTCTCATTTCTATCGTTATAAATGCGTTACAAAATCACAAAGGTAATTTGGCTTGACAAGGTGTCACCATGGATTCCGCAAGAGGAAACAGAAACACCGTCTCAACCACCAGCTAGGATCTACAAGTCAATGGATAGGGGGACAGTTGTCAAAGACAGCTGGTGTAGTCCCTATAAATAAGACAGACAGAAAGCGTTGAACCACAGACCCGTTTCACCGACACGCATACAGTGCAAGGTAATGAAGATTATCAGAAGAGTGGTAGAACACTTGGCGAGCAGTTTCATAAACAATAACCAACACAGGTCCAGAGATGGTAAATCTAGTCTTACTAACGTATTGAGTACTATGACAAAGTAACAGATGTGAGAAAGGGGTGAGGAAGGGAGAGATGAAGGGGGAGAGGAGGGGAGGAATGAAGGGGAGAGGAGGGATGGGGAAAGGGAGGATGACGTGGGGGGGTAACAAAACTAATTACTTGTATCAGGAACTTTACATTAATAAATAAATAAATAAAATGTCTCATAAACACGCTAGATAACAGGGATATCTTGCTACTCCTACTTACACTTTGGTCACACTTCACAGACACGCACATGCATATATATATATACATACATCTAGGTTTTTCGCCATTTTCTAAATAGCTCTTGTTCTAATTTATTTCTTCTATTGTCCATGGGGAAGTGGAAAAGAATCTTTCCTCCGTAAGCCATGCGTGTCGTATGAGGCGACTAAAATGCCGGGAGCAATGGGCTACTAACCCCTTCTCCTGTAGACATTTACTAAAAAAGAGAAGAAGAAAAACTTTATAAAACTGGGATGCTTGAATGTGCGTGGATGTAGTGCGGATGACAAGAAACATATGATTGCTGATGTTATGAATTAAAAGATGTTGGATGTCCTGGCCCTAAGCGAAACAAAGCTGAAGGGGGTAGGAGAGTTTCGGTGGGGGGGAAATAAATGGGATTAAATCTGGAGTATCTGAGAGAGTTAGAGCAAAGGAAGGGGTAGCAGTAATGTTGAATGATCAGTTATGGAAGGAGAAGAGAGAATATGAATGTGTAAATTCAAGAATTATGTGGATTAAAGTAAAGGTTGGATGCGAAAAGTGGGTCATAATATGCGTGTATGCACCTGGAGAAGAGAGGAATGTAGAGGAGACAGAGATTTTGGGAGATGTTAAGTGAATGTATAGGAGCCTTTGAACCAAGTGAGAGAGTAATTGTGGTAGGGGACCTGAATGCTAAAGTAGGAGAAACTTTTAGAGAGGGTGTGGTAGGAAAGTTTGGGGTGCCAGGTGTAAATGATAATGGGAGCCCTTTGATTGAACTTTGTATAGAAAGGGGTTTAGTTATAGGTAATACATATTTTAAGAAAAAGAGGATAAATAAGTATACAAGATATGATGTAGGGCGAAATGACAGTAGTTTGTTGGATTATGTATTGGTAGATAAAAGACTGTTGAGTAGACTTCAGGATGTACATGTTTATAGAGGGGCCACAGATATATCAGATCACTTTCTAGTTGTAGCTACACTGAGAGTAAAAGGTAGATCGGATACAAGGAGAATAGAAGTATCAGGGAAGAGAGAGGTGAAGGTTTATAAACTAAAAGAGGAGGCGGTTAGGGTAAGATATAAACAGCTATTGGAGGATAGATGGGCTAATGAGAGCATAGGCAATGGGGTCGAAGATGTATGGGGTAGGTTTAAAAATGTAATGTTAGAGTGTTCAGCAGAAGTTTGTGGTTACAGGAAAGTGGGTGCGGGAGGAAAGAGGAGCGACTGGTGGAATGATGATGTAAAGAGAGTAGTAAGGGAGAAAAAGTTAGCATATGAGAAGTTTTTACAAAGTAGAAGTGATGCAAGGAGGGAAGAGTACATGGAGAAAGAGAGAGAGGTTAAGAGAGTGGTGAAGCAATGTAAAAAGAGAGCAAATGAGAGAGTGGGTGAGATGTTATCAACAAATTTTGTTGAAAATAAGAAAAAGTTTTGGAGTGAGATTAACAAGTTAAGGAAGCCTAGAGAACAAATGGATTTGTCAGTTAAAAATAGGAGAGGAGAGTTATTAAATGGAGAGTTAGAGATATTGGGAAGATGGAGGGAATATTTTGAGGAATTGTTAAATGTTGATGAAGATAGGGAAGCTGTGATTTCGTGTACAGGGCAAAGAGGAATAACATCTTGTAGGAGTGAGGAAGAGCCAGTTGTGAGTGTGGGGGAAGTTCGTGAGGCAGTAGGTAAAATGAAAGGGGGTAAGGCAGCCGGGATTGATGGGATAAAGATAGAAATGTTAAAAGCAGGTGGGGATATAGTTTTGGAGTGGTTGGTGCAATTATTTAATAAATGTATGGATGAGGGTGAGGTACCTAGGGATTGGCAGAGAACATGCATAGTTCCTTTGTATAAAGGCAAAGGGGACAAAAGAGAGTGCAAAAATTATAGGGGGATAAGTCTCTTGAGTATACCTGGTAAAGTGTATGGTAGAGTTATTATTGAAAGAATTAAGAGTAAGACGGAGAATAGGATAGCAGATGAACAAGGAGGCTTTAGGAAAGGTAGGGGGTGTGTGTACCAGGTGTTTACAGTGAAACATATAAGTGAACAGCATTTAGATAAGGCTAAAGAGGTCTTTGTGGCATTTATGGATTTGGAAAAGGCGTATGACAGGGTGGATAGGGAGGCAATGTGGCAGATGTTGCAGGTGTATGGTATAGGAGGTAGGTTACTGAAAGCAGTGAAGAGTTTTTACGAGGATAGTGAGGCTCAAGTTAGAGTATGCAGGTAAGAGGGAAATTATTTCCCAGTAAAAGTAGGCCTTAGACAAGGATGTGTGATGTCACCGTGGTTGTTTAATATATTTATAGATGGGGTTGTAAGAGAAGTAAATGCGAGGGTCTTGGCAAGAGGCGTGGAGTTAAAAGATAAAGAATCACACAAAGTGGGAGTTGTCACAGTTGCTCTTTGCTGATGACACTGTGCTCTTGGGAGAAGTTGCAGAGATTGGTGGATGAATTTGGTAGGGTATGCAAAAGAAGAAAATTAAAAGTGAATACAGGAAAGAGTAAGGTTATGAGGATAACAAAAAGATTAGGTGATGAAAGATGGATATCAGATTGGAGGGAGAGAGTATGGAGGTGAATGTATTCAGATATTTGGGAGTGGACGTGTCACCGGATGGGTATATGAAAGATGAGGTGAATCATAGAATTGATGAGGGGAAAAGGGCGAGTGGTGCACTTAGGAGTCTGTGGAGACAAAGAACTTTGTCCTTGGAGGCAAAGAGGGTAATGTATGAGAGTATAGTTTTACCAGCGCTCTTATATGGGTGTGAAGCATGGGTGATGAATGTTGCAGCGAGGAGAAGGCTGGAGGCAGTGGAGATGTCATGTCTGAGGGCAATGTGTGGTGTGAATATAATGCAGAGAATTCGTAGTTTGGAAGTAAGGAGGAGGTGCGGGATTGCCAAAACTGTTGTCCAGAGGGCTGAGGAAGGGTTGTTGAGGTGGTTCGAACATGTAGAGAGAATGGAGCAAAACAGAGTGACTTCAAGAGTGTATCAGTCTGTAGTGGAAGGAAGGCGGGGTAGGGGTCGGCCTAGGAAAGGTTGGAGGGAGGGGGTAAAGGTGGTTTTGTGCGCGAGGGGCTTGGACTTCCAGCAGGCATGCGTGAGCGTGTTTGATAGGAGTGAATGGAGACAAATGGTTTTTAATACTTGACGTGCTGTTGGAGTGTGAGCAAAGTAACATTTATGAAGGGGTTCAGGGAAACCGGTAGGCCGGACTTGAGTCCTGGAGATGGGAAGTACAGTGCCTGCACTCTGAAGGAGGGGTGTTAATGTTGCAGTTTAAAAACTGTAGTGTAAAGCACCCTTCTGGCAAGACAGTGATGGAGTGAATGATGGTGAAAGTTTTTCTTTTTCAGGCCACCCTGCCTTGGTGGGAATCGGCCAGTGTGATAATAAAATAATATATATATATATATATATATATATATATATATATATATATATATATATATATATATATATATAAAAAAAAACACACACACACACACACACACACACACACACACACACACACACACACACACACACACACCAGGCACATCGGAAGTGCACATCAACCAAATAACTGCTGCAGCATATGGGCGCCTAGCAAACCTCAAAACAGCATTCCGACATCTTAATAAGGAATCATTCAGGAGCCTGTACACCGTGTACGTTAGGCCCATATCGGAGTATGCGGCACCAGTTTGGAACCCACACCTAGCCAAGCACGTGAAGAAACTAGAGAAAGTGCAAAGGTTTGCAACAAGACTAGTCCCAGAGCTAAGAGGTATGTCCTACGAGGAGAGGTTAAGGGAAATCAACCTGACGACACTGGAGGACAGGAGAGATAGGGGGGACATGATAACGACATACAAAATACTGAGAGGAATTGACAAGGTGGACAAAGACAGGATGTTCCAGAGATTGGACACAGTAACAAGGGGACACAGTTGGAAGCTGAAGACACAGATGAATCACAGGGATGTTAGGAAGTATTTCTTCAGCCACAGAGTAGTCAGTAAGTGGAATAGTTTGGGAAGCGATGTAGTGGAGGCAGGATCCATACATGGCTTTAAGCAGAGGTATGATAAAGCTCACGGCTCAGGGAGAGTGACCTAGTAGCGATCAGTGAAGAGGCGGGGCCAGGAGCTCGGACTCGACCCCCGCAACCTCAACTAGGTGAGTACAACTAGGTGAGTACAACTAGGTGAGTACACACACACACACACACACACACACACACAATACTGTTATGATTTGCTTTTGCTCTCTTAAAAAGTAGAATGAGGATTCAGAAAAACAAAAGCGACAGAAGAAATACATGGAATTATATATATACACAGAGCTGCTGCTATGAAATATGAACAACACTCAGCAATGTAATGAAAGTCCATTTGCGTAAGGGTTTGTACTCGTGTCCTTTTCATTAACTTGTCGGTATCATGTCTAATTGTTACCAATCAAAACTGGATGAATTAAAAAAAGATATAGAAAAGTACTGATTTTAGCAACAGTTCTAGCTGGGTGGATCAAACTAAGTAGTTCCTGACGTAGGTTCTTGAACTGCGTGCTGCTAGTACCAACACCTTGACTGATCAGGCCATCAACCAGGAGGCTTGAGTTAGGCTTGGGGAGCGGAGGCAATGACCTCTGGAATCAACAGCAGGTAACGTCACTGAATACTTTGTTGCAGTCAACAAACACAAGTGAACAGTGTGCAAAACCAACATTGTTTAGCTCAGTAGGCGATTAGAGGCTAAAACGTTGTGTAGTTTTAAAAATACGTTAGATAAATACATGAGGGGGTGTGGGTGGGTGTGAGTTGAACCTGACTAGCTTGTGCTGCTGGGTCTGGTGTCGTGCTCCTTCCTTGAGTGGAGGTGACCAGACTGGGTGGGCCATTGGGCTAATCGGGGGGGGGGGAACATGGACCTGCTTCGCATGGGTCAGTAGGCCTGTTGCAGTGTTCCTTCTTTATGTTCTTATTTGTTTATCTGATGGCTTTATTATGCAACCCCCATAAAGCCATAACCACACTGTGGGTGGTAATGTGCAGCTTCCATCCTGTGAATGGGTATGGGCTTCAGCGATTGGGCCTCAAAGATCTTTTGATAAGGAAAGCCAGTAGAATGGACTATTTACACTAGGTACAGTTGGGATACTTAGCTAATATTTCTGGTAAGACGTCATTATGGATGAAATTGTATACTGTAATTAGACATTTAATTAGCTGCCGCCCTGACAGCTAATAAGTTTCTCAACGACCAGTACTGATGCCTTTTATTCTCAAATGTAACATTATTCTGTTCATAAGGAACCTACTCCTGGGGAATAGGAAGTAATCAGGCTTGATCCAAGGAAGGGAAGAGTAGTTCCAATGCAATAAATCAAGAGCTCTTCAACATCAAAGCAATTCTCTCCCGTCTAAATTGCAGTTTCAACTAACTTTTATGGAAGTTCCCTTTAATTTTAACCCCTCACTTACCTATCTTAATAGCAGTAATTCTTAATAGTAACTGATCACAATCCTTCTTAGAATCAATTTTTATCCAGTTATTTCCTATTATATCCCATCAATGACTGGTCCTTAGGATAGTTACTCTATTTATAGTTCACTATTAAGAGCTTCGTGCCCGTTAACCTCGATCATTCAGCCCGATCTGAAAAAAAAATAAACACAATACGAGCGTCTCTTTAGTTGACTGCCAGCATAGCAATTACAAGTCAATCCACTTTTGGTAGACCATTCCATTACAGCTCCTCTAACTGAACCAGACACTAATACACGGTGACACTGCGAAACGAAAAGGCAAGAGGGAGTTAAAACGTCGGGGGTCACCAATTAACCCCAATGTGGCTGCAAGGAGATGAATGAAAGCGAAGGACTGGAGGATCTTTGTTGTCTAAGTTTTGAAAGTAATTTTTGGAGCGCAAGTTAGGTAGCAAGCAATTTACAGGTGATGACGCGGGAGTCTAGCACGGTGACGGCCAGGACACGCTGCACAACTGTTAGAAAAAAAGAATTAACTCGCTCTTGGACACTGTCATACCAGGATTTGGAAGAACTCCCCTCTTCACTTCCTGATAAAGCGCCTTGCATTACTTATACTCCACATAATGAATGAAGTATCAGGGAAATTATATGCCTGGAAAATTATATGCAAATATACACTAAACATTATATTACAGTAAAAAAAAAATGAAAGTAATGAGAAAGAATTCTGTACATTAAAAGACTTAACTGTAAGAGACTGCGATAAAGGAACAAAAAAAATTTGCAATGTTGTAGTTGAAAGTACCAATGACCGATAAAATGGATCTCAATGGTACATGTACTTAATCTTAGGTGAACCATATAATTCCCTAGGAACAGATCCAAAGGCAGGGAGTTTAAGGTAAGCTTCCTTTGAAAGAGCAATGTCTTTCAAATTTCTAAGTACTCCATTTAATTTACCTTCAAATTTCAACATACGTGTATATTTAAAAAGAGAGGAAATTAAGTAATATTAAATAAGCATTAACTAGCCTATGATATATATGGCAGAATTTAGCGAAAAAATACATTAGGGTAAGTAAGGTTGGGTCAGCTTTCGAAGGATTGGTTAAAAAAATTGTTTTCATCATTGGCAATGAAACTATTATTTCTTTCAATATGTAAAAAAATAGTACAATTTTAAATGGAGTTCGGCCTAGCAGGGCGCGCGCGCGCGCCAGGCTGCAGACCTGGTCCAGCAACTGACTCCTGGAGTTCAACCCCACCAAGTGCAAAGTCATGAAAAGTGGAGAAGGGCAAAGAAGACCGCAGACGGAGTACAGTCTAGGGGGCCAGAGACTACAAACCTCACTCAAGGAAAAGGGTCTTGGGGCGAGTATAACACCAGGCACATCTCCTGAGGCGCACATTAACCAAATAACTGCTGCAGCATATGGGCGCCTAGCAAACCTAAGAATAGCATTCTGACATCTTGGTAAGGAATCGTTCAAGACGCTGTACACTGTCAGGCATACATTGGAGTATGCAACACCAGTTTGGAACCCACACCTAGCCAAGCACGTCATGAAATTAGAGAAAGTGCAAAGGCTTGCAACAATAATAGTCCCGGAACAAAGGGGCATGTCCTAAGAGGAGAGGTTAAGGAAAATCGACCTGACGACACTGGAGGACAGGAGAGATAGGGAGGGATATAACAACATATAAAATACTGACAGGAATTGGCAAGATGGACAGACAGGATATTCCAGAGATGGGACACAACAACTAGGGTCACAATTGGAAGTTGAAGACTCAGATGAATCACAGGGATGTTAGGAAGTATTTCTTCATTCCGAGTTGTCAGAAAGTGGAATTCTGGGAAGTGACGTAGTGGAGGCAGGATCCAAACATAGCTTTAAGAAGAGGTATGATCAAGTTCATGGAGCAGGAAGAGTGACCTCGTAGCGACGTGAAGAGGCGGGGGCCAGGAGCTGTGACTCGTACCCTGCAACCACAACTAGGCGAGTACACCGCGCGCGCGCACGCGCACACACGCACACACACACACACACACAACACACACACACAACACACACAACACACACACACAACACACACACACAACACACACACACAACACACACACACAACACACACACACACACACACACACAACACACAACACACACGCACGCACACACGCGCACACACGCACACGCACACGCACGCACACACACGCACACACACACGCACACGCACGCGCACACGCACGCACACACGCACGCACACACGCACGCACACACGCACGCACACGCACGCACACACACGCACACACACACGCACACACACAAGCACGTCAAGAAACTAGAGAAAGTGCAAAGGTTTGCAACAAAGCTAGTTCCAGAGATAAGGGAAATGTCCTACGAAGAAAGGTTAAGGGAAATGTCCTACGAAGAAAGGTTAAAGGAAATCGGCCTGACTACACTGGAGGACAGGAGGGTTAGGGGAGACATGATAACGACATACAAGATATTGCGAGGAATAGATAAAGTGGACAGACACAGGATGTTCCAGAGGTGGGACACAGACACAAGGGTTCACATTTGGAAGCTGAAGACTCAGATGAGGCAAAGGGATGTTAGGTAGTATTTCTTCAGTCAGAGTTGTCAGGAAGTAGAATAGTCTGGCAAGTGATGTAGTGGAGGCAGGAACAATACATAGTTTCAAGACGAGGTATGACAAAGCTCATATAGCAGGGAGAGGACCTAGTAGCGACCAGTGAAGAAGCGGGGCCAGGAGCCGAGTCTCGACTCCTGCAACCACAATTAGGTGAGTACACAGTGACCACTTTATTAGGCACACCTTTCTAATACTGGGTAGGGCCCCCTCCAGGCTCCCAAAATAGTCTGAATTCCTCGTGGCACAAAATCAACAAGGTGCTGGAAACATTTCTCATGGATACCTGCCTGGACTACTTATTCCCTTTGCAACATTGCAAGCTCTTGAAAATGTGTTGGCTGCAACACGAAAGGCCTAAAACTAAAATTCAACTCCCATCCCCCTTGTGGTTGTTTTGCATATGTATGCATATTATATAACGTAACACATGAAGGCACCCTATGGCACTTTTCCTGATTTCCACACCTTCCCTCTAAATCAGTTACAAGTGTATCAGTACATACTCCTGCAGTACCATTAACATAGCAGGTTGAAATACGCGCTCTCAAACACAAGGGACCTACTTACTCCCTAAGTACTAATATGTACCGCCTTTGCTCCCAGAGGTGAGTGGATGAAGGAGCCAAGGGAAAAGACCGAGGCTGCAGCGAGCTGAGACCAGGAGAGGCTATTACGAGTCTCCAGGGAAGACCATCGTGCAGAGCCCAGACAAGACTACAATACTGAAGTCCAACACCTGAGACAGGGAGAAAACACCGCTGGGACTGGAGGGAAGGAGGAACTCGGGCGGGACTGGAGGGAAGGAGGAACTCCGGGGGACTGGGAGGGAAGGAGGAACTTGGGGGGGCTGGAGGGAAAGAGGAAGTTGGGGGGCTGGAGGGAAGGAGACACTCAGGGGAGGGGGGCTGGAGGGAAGGAGAAACTCAGGGAGGGGGGGCTGGAGGGAAGGAGAAACTCAAGGGGGGGGCTGGAGGGAAGGAGGAACTCAGGGGGACTGGAAGGGAGGCAGTACTGTGGGGGCAGATACGAGTGTTAAAGGCTGAGAGAAATCCAAGGGAGTGAGGCGAAGTAGAGAACAATATAGTGAGGGGCAACAGCAGGACACTGGGAAAAGGTGTGGGCGTGGAGCGCCCGCATGAGGACAGGAGGAAAACCAGAGAGAGGGAGAGGAAAAGGGAAGATGTGAATAGAGAGAAGGGAAAGGACCAGGGACGAGGGGGAGGGGTAATCATTACACGTCACGACGGTGGGGAGAGGGACTAGAACGACACCCTCAACGATGAGGGGGGAAAAAGTGAGATCATTGCAGGGTGAAGTGATGAGAGATCATCATTACACGTCACAGGATAAGGGAAGATGGGAGACCTTCATTACACGTCATAGCATGAGGGGATGGGAGGTGATTATTATATTACACATCAAAGGGTAATAAGAAGTAGGGAAGGGGGCAACGGGGATTCAGCATTACACACAAAAGTAATCAAACACACGCACACGCGCTCCTCGGGGCCAGGAGCTGAATTTCGACCCCTGCAACCACAATTAGGCGAGTACACAGCGGATCCAAGTGTACAGCACCCTGAAGAGGTGGGACTTCAAAGAAAACCAACAAGATATTACGAATGGTGTGTCCTGTTTTACGGACTTGTTTGGATTCTACTAGTCACAGAAACGAAGCAAGAGAGATGGGGACAGACTGCATTTTTCCAGTTAGCATGAATGCATCTAGATTCATTTCCCATTATCACTGACGTTCAAATTGGAAGAGGTGTTAAGGACAGGAAAAACGGTTTTATAGTTAAACAACCGAAGGATATAAGACGGAGCAACTGTAGGAATCACGCTGGGTGAAGCTAAAGTGGGGTGCTTCAAAGACCATTACAAGGAACAGTTTCTGGTTAACATAAATGATGCGCCACAGTGTCTTAACCCCCTCCCCTTTCTTACAAGATGCACGAAAAGGTACCAACGAGGATAGATTCCAAGAAGATTTAAACAGGATATAAAAATGGTTATATACCGTAGAAAGGGTTGGGTTTTGAAATAAGCTGAGATAACAGCTCTTGGGGCATAAAACTGTATAAAAACCGAATAGGAAAAAGTGGAAGATCACGCAAAATCAGATCCTGACAGAATATGCTTAGGGACCTAGGAGTAAGCATCACACTGAACGTATCCCTTTCAATAGGTAGTACAGTAGGTGAGTATCAACCTCATAATTAACTCTGACATTGTAAAGGAGATTAGCGAACCTCAGGAAAGCCTTCAGGGACTTTTCCACTAAAAACCTGCCCCTAGGAGAGGAACCTTAAGACGTTTCCGTCCATTCTGGGCCATTATCAAGTCAAATGAGGTGAGAAAATCATAGGTCAGAAAACACTAGAGGAGGAGGAGGAGGAGGAGGGATGAGGAGGAGGGATGAGGAGGAGGGAGGAGGAGGAGGGATGAGGAGGAGGGAGGAGGAGGAGGGATGAGGAGGAGGGAGGAGGAGGGAGGAGGAGGAGGGAGGAGGAGGAGGAGGGAGGGAGGAGGAGGGAGGAGGAGGGAGGGAGGAGGAGGGAGGAGGAGGAGGGAGGAGGAGGAGGGAGGAGGAGGGAGGAGGAGGAGGGAGGAGGGAGGAGGAGGAGGGAGGAGGAGGAGGGAGGAGGAGGAGGGAGGAGGAGGGAGGAGGGAGGAGGAGGAGGAGGAGGAGGGAGGAGGAGGAGGAGGAGGAGGAGGAAGGAGGAGGAGGCAGGAGGAGGAGGCAGGAGGAGGAGGAGGAGGGAGGAGGAGGAGGGAGGAGGAGGAGGGAGGAGGAGGGGGAGGAGGGAGGACGAGGAGGAGGAGGAGGAGGAAGAGGAAGGAGGAGGAAGGAGGAACAGAAGGAACAGGGAGAGGAGGAGGAAGAGGAGGGAGGAGGAGGAGGAGGAGGAGGAGGAGGAGGACGACGACGACGAGGTGGAGGGAGGAGGAGTAGAAGGAGGAGGAGGAAGAGGAGGGAGGAGGAGGAGGAGGGAGGAGGAGGAGGAGGGGGAGAAGGAGGGAGGACGAGGAGGAAGAGGAAGGAGGAGGAGGAGGATGAGGAGGAGGAGGAGGAAGGAGGAGGAGGGAGGAGGAAGGAGGAGGACGAGGAGGGAGGAGGAGGACGAGGAGGAGGGGGAGGAGGAGGAGGGAGGATGAGGAGGGAGGAGGAGGAGGAGGGAGGAGGAGGAGGGAGGAGGAGGAGGGAGGAGGAGGAGGAGGGGGGAGGAGGAGGAGGAGGAGGAGGAGGAGGAGGAGGGAGGAGGAGGAGGAGGAGGAGGAGGAGGAGGGGGGAGGAGGGAGGAGGGAGGAGGACGAGGACGAGGACGACGAGGACGACGAGGACGACGACGAGGACGACGACGACGACGACGACGACGACATGTACACAAATAACCTGCACATAAGAGAGGAGCTTACGACGACGTTTCGGTCCGACTTGGACCATTAACAAAGTCACTGACTTTGTAAATGATGACGGTATTGTGCATTTTTTTTTTTTTTTTGCTTTTGTTCTTCTAGGTGGAGGTAGTAGTTGTGATGGTGGATGATGTGATGGTGGATGATGTGATGGTGGATGATGTAATAGTAGCGTGTACACGGTAGATGGTATGGACAATCCACCTTGTCCGTGTTGAACAGGTTGATTGACAAGGTAGCGGCGAGTTAGAAGAAAGGATAATGTAAACTCAAATAGACTAGACGTGGTTTACTGGGCATAGGGTTACTCCAAGCAGACACGGGTAAGGGCGAGCCAAGGGTCGGGTATTGTTCCAAGTAGGGCTAAGGCAAGAATGAGGGAGTTGACTGTCCACAAGGGCTCACCTCAGTGCAAGTCTCCTAGCGAGAACTATGGGAAACAGGCCTAGAGTCTATCTGGAGAGTATTCCGGGATCAACGCTCCCGCGGCCCGGTCCCTGACCAGGCCTCTCGGTGGATCAGGGCCTGATCAACTAGGCTGATACTGCTGGTCACACGTAGTCCAACGTACGAGCCACAGCCCGGCTGATCTGACACCGACTTTAGGCATCTGTCCAGCTCCCTCTTGAAGATAACCAGGAGTCTATTGGCAATTCCCCTTACGGCTGGGGAGAGGCTGATGTTAAACAGTCTTGGGTCCTGGACACTTATTGTGTTTTCTCTCAGTGTACTAATGGTGCCCCTACTTTTCATTGGGGGTATGGTGCATCGCTTGCCAAGTCTTTTGCTTTCGTAAGGAATGATTTCTGTGCAGATTGGGAACCAGTCCCTCTAGTATTTTCCAGGCGTAGATTATGATGCCTCTCTCTTGCCTGCGCTCCAGTGAGTACAAGTTAAGTGCTTCCAAGCGTTCCCAGTAATTAAAGGTGTTTGATGGAACTTAAATGTGCAGTAAAGGTTCTCTGTACATTTTCTAGATCTGCGATTTCACATGCCTTGAATGGAGATGTTAAATGTGCAGTAGTAGTCCAGCCTAGAGAGAACAAGTGATACAGAGCTCTTCACTATGGCAGCTTCCGATTTAACTCTGTTTATCGCTACTCTGTGTTCGATTGGTCAGAAAGTTGAAGATCCATCTGCCCACTTTCTCAGTAATCCCTTTAGCACGCATTTTGTGTGCTATTACATCATGATCGAACTCGTCAAAGTGTTTTGCACAATCTGTGTCTACTACATCAGCATTCTGTTTGTTTTCTAGTGCATCCAAGACCCTATTATAGTGGTCCAGTAGTTGCAAGAGGCAGGAGCGACCTGCTCTGAATCCATGTTGCCCTGGATTGTGCAACTATTGGGAATCTAAGTGGTTTGTGATCCTGCTTCTTAGTATTCTTTCAAAGATTTTTATGATGTGGGGACGTTAGAGCTATTGGTCTATTGTTCTTAGCTATTGCTTTGCTGCCACCTTTAAGAAGTGGGGCTATATCCGTTGTTTTTAGTGACTGTGGAACTTCGCCTGTGTCTATGCTCCTCCTCCATAGTATACTTTGGGCCCGTGAGAGGGGGTTTCTTGCAGTTCTTAATGAACACAGAATTCCACGAGTCTGGACCTGGGGCTAAGTGCATGGGCATGTTGACAATGGCTTTCTCAGAGTGTAGTGGAGTTAGGGTTATGTCAGAAATTTGACAAACGTTGATATGGTCTTGAGCCTCATTCATGTCTATCTTTAGGCTGATTAGTGGCTCGCTAAATACAAGAGTCGTACTGAGATTTCAGTATCTCACCCATTTCTTTGTCGTCATCTGTGTAGGATCCATCTTTTCTGAGCAGGGGCACTATACTACATGAGGGTTTTGCCTTGTTTTTGGCGTATGGAAAGAAATATTTCGAGTTTCTTTCAATTTCACTAATCGCTTTTTGCTCCTTTTGTCTCTCCTGGATCTTGTAAGAGTCCTTTAATTTAAGCTCAATATTTTTCATTTCCCTAGTTAGCACTTCCTTCCGTATTTCAGATAATCTAGCATTCTTGAGAAGCTCAGTGATTCTTCGCCTTCTCCTGTAGAGGGAGCGTCTCTCTCTCCAGTTTACTACTTTTCTTATTTTTTCTTAGGGGAATATGCCTTGAACATGCTTCAGCTACCAGGAAGTTTATCTTTTCAGGGTACTGGTTAGGGTTCATGTTACTTAAGATATCTTCCCTAGGCAGACAAAAATTTACGGGTAGGAACACCGTTACAGTGGTGGTTGTAGCGAGTTGGTGGTGGGAAGGTTGGTGGCGATTGAGGTTGTGGTTAATATCTTTATTTACTAGAGGTACATGTACAATGTATACAGGCCTAGCTGACATCAATGACATACTGCTATATAGAAAGCCGTTTGTTACGCTGAGCATTTCGGGCAAATTAAGTCAGTTTTGTCCCAGGATGCGACCCACACCAGTCGACTAACACCTAGATACTCATTTTACAGACAACACGTGTAAGGAAACACGTCTTATGTTTCCACCCCTTCGCCGGGAATCGAACCCGGACCTCTCACCGTGTGAAGCGAGAGCTTTTGCCACCAGGCCACGGTTGTGATGGGGATGGTTGTGGGGGGACTAGCAGTGGTTGGGGGATTGGTAGTGGTGGGGGCACTGGACGTGATGGTGAGGGGATTGATGGTGGTGGATGATTGGTGGTCGTGGTGTTGACGACGACGACGACGACGACGACGACGACGACGATGATGATGGCGGCGGTGGTGGTGGTGGTGGGGGGGGCGGTGGTGGTGATGGTGGTGGTGGTGGGGGGCGGTGGTGGTGATGGTGGTGGTGGTGGGGGGGCGGTGGTGGTGATGGTGGTGGATGGTGTTGATCGTGGTGATGGTGGTGATCGTAGTGATGGTTACCTGGAGGTTATTCCGGGGATCAACGCCCCCGCGGCCCGGTCCATGACCAGGCCTCCCGATGGATCAGGGCCTGATCAACTAGGCTGTTACTGCTGGCCGCACGCAGTCCAACGTACGAGCCACAGTCCGGCTGATCCGGCACTGACTTTAGGTATCTGTCCAGCTCTCTCTTGAAGGCAGCCAGGGGCTTATTGGCAATTCCCCTAATGCTTGATGGGAGGCTGTTGAACAGTTTTGGGCCCCGGACACTTATGGTGTTTTCCCTTAGTGTACCAATGGCGCCCCTACTTTTTATTGGGGGCATTTTGCATCGCCTGCCCAGTCTTTTACTTTCGTAGGGAGTGATTTCTGTGTGCAGATTTGGGACCATTCCTTCCAAGATTTTCCAAGTGTAGATTATGATATATCTCTCCCTCCTGTGTTCCAACGAGTACAAGTCAAGTGCTTCCAAGCGTTCCCAGTAGTTAAGGTGCTTGACAGAACTTATACGTGCAGTAAAGGATCTCTGTACACTCTCTAGATCTGCGATTTCACCTGCTTTGAATGGAGATGTTAATGTACAGCAGTATTCCAGTCTAGAGAGAACAAGTGATTTGAAAAGGATCATCATTGGCTTGGCATCTCTCGTTTTGAAAGTTCTCATTATCCATCCTATCATTTTCTTTGCAAGCGCGATCGTGGCACTGTTGTGATCCTTGAAAGTGAGATCCTCAGACATTACTACTCTCAGGTCCCTTATATTATTTTTCCGCTCTATTGTATGGCCGGAGTCAGTAGTACACTGTTCTAGTTATCTCCTCCAGTTTTCCATAACGGAGTAGATGGAATTTGTCCTCATTGAACATCATACTGTTTACCGTTGCCCACTGGAAAACTTTGTTTATATTTTCTTGGAGGTTAACCGCGTCCTCAGCAGATGACAGCCTCATGCAGATCCTAGTATCATCCGCAAAGGATAATACGGTGCTGTGGTGTATATCTCTGTCTATGTCTGATATGAGGATAAGGAATAAGATGGGGGCGAGTACTGTGCCTTGTGGAACAGAGCTCTTCACTATGGCAGCCTCCGATTTAACTCTGTTGACCACTACTCTTTGTGTTCGATTTGTTAGGAAGTTGAAGATCCATCTCCCCACTTTCCCAGTTATTCCTTTAGCACGTATTTTATGGGCTATTACGCCATGATCGCATTTGTCAAATGCTTTTGCAAAGTCTGTGTATATTACATCTGCATTCTGATTTTCTTCCAGTGCATCCAAGGCCATGTCATAGTGATCCAGTAGTTGAGAGAGGCAGGAGCGACCTGCCCTGAACCCATGTTGCCCTGGATTGTGCAGATTTTGGGAATCCAGGTGATTTGCAATCCTGCTTCTTAGCACTCTTTCAAAGATTTTTATGATGTGGGACGTCAGAGCTATTGGTCTACAGTTCTTAGCTAATGCTTTGCTGCCACCTTTATGGAGTGGGGCTATATCCGTTGTTTTAAGTGACTGGAATTTCACCTATGTCCAAGCTCTTCCTCCATAGTGTACTTAGGGCATGCGAGAGGGATTTCTTGCAGTTCTTAATGAAAACAGAGTTCCACGAGTCTGGGCCCGGGGCTGAGTGCATAGGCATGTTGTCAATGGCTTTTTCGAAATCTATCGGAGTTAGGGTAATGTCGGAAATCTGGCATACATTTATGGAGTTTTGAGGCTCATTCATGAAGAAATCATTTGGGTCGTCGATCCTCAGACCGATTAGTGGTTCACTAAACACAGAGTCGTACTGGGATTTCAATATTTCACTCATTTCCTTGTTGTCATCTGTGTAAGTCCCATCCTGTCTGAGTAAGGGCCCGATACTAGATGTGGTATTTGCCTTGTTTTTGGCATATTAAAAGAAATATTTTGAATTTATTTCAATTTCACTAATAGCTTTAAGCTCCTCCTGCCTCTCCTGGTTCCTGTAAGAGTCATTTAACTGAAGTTCGATAATTTCCACTTCCCTGGTCAGCGCCTCCTTTCGTGTATCAGATATTCTAGCACTCCTGAGGAGCTCAGTGACTCTTCGTCGTCTTCTGTAGAGGGAGCGTCTTTCTCTCTCCAGTTTACTCCTGCTCTTCTTCTTAGGGGAATATGCCTAGAACATGCTTCGGCTGCCAGGAAGTTGATCCTTTCAAGGCACTGGTTTGGATCCATGTCATTTAAGACATCTTCCCAACATGTTTCGTTTAGGACATGGTTTACCTGGTCCCAGTTGATGTTCTTGTTGAAGTTGTATTTTGTGAAGATACCTTCACAGGTACATGCATTCTGCTGATCAGGACCCCTATGCATGTACGTCTGGACTTCGATTAGGTTGTGATCGGAATTTGTTGTTTTTTGATATTCTTATGTCTCTCATCAGGTCCTCATTATTTGTGAAGATAAGGTGGGTGGTGATCGTGGTGGTGGTGGGTGGTGATGGTAATGATGGTGGTGGTGATGGTAATGATGGTGGTGGTGATGGTAATGATGGTGGTGGTGATGGTAATGATGGTGGTGATCGTGATGGTAATGATGGTGGTGATCGTGATGGTAATGATGGTGGTGATCGTGATGGTGGTGGTTAAGCTGCTGGTGGTGGTGGTTGGTGATGCTGCTGGTGGTGGTGGTGGTGGGTGGTGATGCTGCTGGTGGTGGTGGTGGGTGGTGATGCTGCTGGTGGTGGTGGTGGTGGTGGTGGGTGGTGATTCTGGTGGTGGTGATGGTAATGATGGTGGTGGTGATGATGGTAATGATGATGGTGATCGTGATGGTGGTGGCGGCGAGTATTCTTCAGGGATCTTATCAGAGTTATAGCAACAATTATGGGTTGCTTGGCAAAACGATCATTGTTGAATAAACCAAGTTGAAAAGTGCGATAAAAAAAATACAAATGGATAATTGTGACTTGATAATGGACTAGCACGGAGCAATATGCAGTCTAAAGTTTCCTTTCCCATGTATGCGCTTCTCCATGTAATGAACAAGTAAGATAGCACTAGACATTTTTTTTCACTTTAAATAATAAAAAAAAGGCACAATACCGTGACTGGAACGATACAGTGCTTATTTCTGTAATAGTCTTGGTATAAAACCAGGTCACGGGGTGATGATCCTCAGAACCGTTAACAAATATAAAAGATATGATACAAGCAGGTACATGAAAGGCGCGGAGGACTAGACAGCCAGTAAAGGGAAGGTGGTTAGTGGCTGAGGGGAGGAGAGGGGAAGGGGGAGGGTTGTGGGCAGGCTGAAACACCACCAGACGGACTCCCCCTGCTTACTCCTCAATCAATAAGTCCTCCACCACCACCCCCTTCCGCTCTCCTTACTTCCAACCTTCCTTAACATTATCAATTCCTGCGCCACACACTGCCCAAACCTGACTCCAACTCCCCACCCCATTCCCTCGCTTTCCTAACCATCCCTTCTCAACCATCCCCATCCCCACACACATACATACACACAAACACACAAACACACACACACACACACACACACACACACACCTCTACTCCTGCCACCCTCGTGTGCAAGCATCCTTGAAGCCACCAATGAGGCTACTCATTTGTAAACTAACCACCACACCCTCTCGTTTTTGCACTAATTACCAATTCCCTTTCTTGATTTAACGAAGAGCTCCCTCTAAAATATGACAGGATGGCGCGAGTTGGAACCATTATCTACTGAATCTTTGCCTGTCGTAGTGTTAGAACAGAACATTAAATTGGAACCACTATACGACGCCTACCACGTGACACCAGTAGTATGGTCATTCATTACTCGACAGTGGCAACCGGTTACCTACCTCCACCAGTCCCCAATACTACAGTTAACCACCACTAATACAGCCACCACAGCCTGGAATAACACCAGTACTACTAACTTCATTATACTCTCGCCTGAGCCCAGGCTCCTCTGTTGACTGGTTTGATCAATGAAGCTATTCCTGCTCGCGGCCTGCAGGCCTACGTGGTCATTAAAACATGAATGATCTGGTATTGGTTGCAGGAAGTGGCCTAGTGTCCTACTGAAAACGTCTGCCTCTGCTCCAGTAATATTTTTTTTATATACATGGTGGAAGGTTGAGGATTCTTGGACCACGATGTAGTGTGTTCCTGTGCCTATGGTGCCCCTACTTTCCACTGGGTTTATATAACATTCACTTTAAGTAGTTATGGCAGTGTGTAGACTGGACTTCAGCCTCTTGAGTATTTCCTATCAGATATACATTTCTTTTTTTTGTACTAGAGTAAATCCAGTGTGCCTTGATGTGTTCCCTAGAATTTACCTGTATGTAGTTCCGGTGGTCAACGCCCCCGAGGCCCGGTCCTCGACCAGGCCTCCTGGTGAATCAGGGCCTGATCAACCAGGCTGTTACTGCTGGCCGCACGCAATTCAACGTATGAATCACAACCCGACTGATCAGGCACTGACTTGGGTATCTGTCCAGTTTCCTCTTGAAGACAGTCGGGGGTCCATTGGTAATTCCCGTTATGTATGACGGGAGAATGCTGAATAGCCTTAGGCCTCAGACACCTACTGTGTTTTCTTTTAGTGTACTCATGATACCCCTGATTTTCAGTGGGATATATCCCACCATCTGTCTAGTCTTTTGTTTACGTAGGGAGTGACTTGTGTGCAGAATTCAGACTAGTCCCTCTAGAATTTTCCAAATGTAGATTATGATGCATCTTTCTCGCCTGCGTTCTAGGGAGTACAGGTCAAGTTTCCAGGTGTAGATTATGATGCAAACGGACATTAGTACAAATCCCATAGATTTCGAAAAAGAAATGGACAACATGCCCACTCAATCAATACCTGGACCAGATTCGTGGAATGCTCTATTTATAAAGAAGTGCAAAGTACCACTAGCACGAGCCCTCAATATTCTTTGGTGAAATACCGGAGGCCTTAAAGAGCGCAGACAACTCCTTTGCATAAGGGAGGCAGTAGACCACTAGCTAAAAATTACAGACTAGTACCCCTAACTTCTCACATCAAAAAAATCTTCGAAAGAGTGATGAGACGGCAAATTACAAATTTCATGGACCAGCACAACAAGCATAACCCGAACCAGCATGGTTTTCGAGCAGGACGATCATGCCTGTCACAGCTAATGAACCATTATGGCAGAATTACGGAGGCATTGGAAGACTAACAAAACGCTAATGTGATTTACACAGATTTTGCAAGGCGTTTGACAAATGCGATCATGGAGCGATAGCGCACAAAATGAGGGCCATGGGCATTCCGGGGAAGATAGGCAGATGGATTGTCGGGTTCCTAACACACACGACATAAAAAGTAGTAGTGAACAGAACAAGATCCAGCATCAGCGAGGTCAAAAGCTCAGTGCCCCAAGGCACTGTCCTGGCACCTCTGCTGTTTCTCATCCCCATAGCAGACATAAAAACACCATCACACTTTTGTATCATTTGCAGATGACACTAAAATAAGCATGAAAATCACTACGGTAGAGGACACTGAAAAATTACAGGAAGACATAAGCAGAGTTTTCCAGTGGGCAGTGGAAAACATGACGTTCAGTGGTGATGAGTTTCCGCTGATTAGGTATGGAAAGAATGAAGAGCTCAAAAGGAACACTATATACAAAACTCAAGAGGGTCACCAGATAGAACGAAAGGAACACGTAAAAGACCTGGGAATAATTGTCAACTGACCTTTCTTTTAAGGAACATAAGACAAAGATCACGACAGCCAGGAAGATGACAGGGTGGGTATTGAGAACTTTCAAAACAAGGGAAATAATGTCGATGGTGACACTATTCAAATCGCTAGTGCTTCTTCATTTAGAATATTGCTCAGTGCTGACGGCCCCGTTCAAATCAGGAGAAATATCAGAACTGGAACAAATACAGAGATCGTTGACGGCTAAAAATGAACCAGTAAAGCACCTCAATTACTGGGAACGCCTTCAAGTCTGGAATATGTACTCACTGGAGCGGAGGAGAGAGAGATACATGATAATACATACCTGCAAAGTACTCGAGGGTCTGGTCCCAAATCTGCACACAGCCATAACAACACACTGGAGTGAGAGAGATGGGAGGAAGTGTAAAATAAATCCAGTGAGGAGCAGGGGTGCGGTGGGGACAATAAGGGAACACTATCAACATCCGGGGTCCCAGACTATTCAACATTTAATCAGAAGATATTAGAAACACGGCTGGAACAAGTGTGGAAGCCTTCAAGAGGAAACTGGACAAGTATCTTCACCAGGTGCCAGATCAACCAGGCTGTGATGGATATGTGGAGCAGCGAGCCTCCAGCAGCAACAGCCTGGTTGATCAGGCAAGCACCGGACGAACCTGGCCCATGGCTGGGCTCCGAGAGTAGTTAAACTCTCGAAACTCTTCAAAGGTATATGCATCTTTTTCGCCTGTGTTCTAGGGAGTACAGGTCAAGTTTCCAGGTGTAGATTATGATGCATCTTTCTCGCCTGCGTTCCACGGGATACAGGTCATGGGACTTCAAACGATCCCAGTAATTAAAATGCTTGACAGAACTAACACGTGTAGTGCAGGTTCTCTGTACATTCTCTAGATCTGCAATTTCCCAGTAGTTTGGATATTTTATTGACGTTATGCAGGCAGTAAAATATATACCTATATTTCCCAGCTCGTTTATCTTCTGCCGTGAAAAAGTTGTGCATATAGAACACTCCTGACGTGAGAGAACAAGTATATGAAGAATAGTACCATTCCCTCATACTTTACTCCTAGTCATTTTACCCAACCTTGCCTTTCTGAAGAGCTGACTGCTTTCTAAAATAGTGTAGTATGTGTAAACATTTACACATGACAAAGAATTTACTACAGCGTTTGTGTTGTAATATGTGTTAACATCCACATACTGTAAAAGTATACCAATGTTCGTGATGTTTGCTCGAGTGCTTCCTTTGCTCCATATCGAAGCATTGGATTTTTTTTTCACCGATTAACAATGTTATTTTCGTCTGCCCTATGAAAGTGTCGGTATACCTTGTTTTTTTCCTGTCTAACACTGAGGTAACTTTTATAATTATTTTGGTAATGTCAGCAAAATATGAAGCTATGATTCGAGTTTGTTTCCCAGCTGTATCTGCTACGAGGATGAGACAGTGAAAGTGTCTAGACAGCGCCCTGCAGTACTCAAATTTATATTCCGCTCATTCCTTTAATTTTATTTACTAGTACACTTTGTAAATGATTAGAAATTTTAATATTTACCTGCAAGTTTTTGCCCTTCTGCACTTACTTAACTCTCTCAGTGTACTCAATGCTTCCCTACTTTTCACTGGAGGTATCTTGCACCATCTGGCAAGTCCTTTATGTTCAATAACTACACATGAACACAAGCGGCTTGGCAGACAGTGCAAGATACCTCCGGTGAAAATCAGGGGTGATGAATATACTGAGAATTCAATAAGTGTAATGGGACGACGACTTTCAACTCCCTTCAAGCATAAGAGGGATTACCAATCCCTGACTGTCTTCAAGACGGAACTTGACAAACTCCGCACATTAATTCCTGATCAGCCGGGATGTGGTGTATACGCTGGCCAGCGGGGGGCGGGCACCAACAGCCTGATCGATCTGGCCAGCAAACAGGATGCCTGGTCTGGGACCAGGCCGCGGGTGACCTCCGGAAGTCATAGCAGGTAACCTACTGGTATAGAGGTAACCCCCTCCTGCACCCCTACCACAACCTACACTACCCCCCCCACCCCACCACAATCTCCTGCACCTGTCTGAAGGGTTCAGAATACTCCTTGGACGTCTTTGTTATTCTAACTGTTCAAAATTTATTATATTTTTTTCCACACTACACAGAGTATCATTCTTAATACATACATGCTGAAAGTTCAGTGGATATTAGTTTAAAAATAAAAGTTCATTTAATTTATATGGCAACACTGAAAGCCTCATATCTAAAGAAATCGCAACTGTAAATTCTTCCAGGTAAATTGAAATAAAAAAAAATATTACATTAAAAATTCGACATCAAAAACCCACATTGATTTTATGAACTTAAAATTTTTTTATTATTGCAAAAGACAAAACTCTGTACAATTAAAAAATCTGGAGATTTCAATAATAAAACAGCGGAAATATAATTTGAAGAACAAAAAGGCAGTAAAGTAAAAAAAAAAAATCACCTTCGTTCTCCGCCGGTAAGGTGCATACTAAGTGATATTTTGATCACACTACTACTACTACCACCACCACCATTACTACTACTAATACCACCACCACCACCACACATTGTTGCCTCCCCCAGTGATGCCAGATGTCAATTATTGGAAATATATACTCTTAATGAAAAACCGAATTCTGATATTAATGAGATGAAAAATTATTTATATAAATTACTTATGCCTCCAATGAAAAGCAGAGATGTCACGAATAAGCACACTAAACAATAAGTACTAAGAGACCAAAACACTTCAACATCCTCCCTCCATACATTAAGGGAATTTCCAACATAAGTGAACAAGTTTGCAATGTTAATGCCTGTTCAACCGGGTCTTGGTGCCTCTCCCGAACTGCGTATTAGTAACCATCAGTCAACTTGATCAGGTCATCAATCAGGAGGCCTGGTCTGGGACCGAGTAACAGGAGCAGTGACTCCTGAATCATCTTCAGGTAACCTTCAAGGCGTACCCAGCTTATCTTCCTTCCTTTCCCCTTAGCCCCAGCTTCATTTTCCTACCTCAACTCCACCTTTACCCTCTCCACTTTCCCCTCAACCCCAGCATGAGAACACCCTAAACATTAAAATACAATATTGCATACGCTTTCAATTCCCAATAATAGAAAAAGAGCAAGCGTGCCGATAAAGAGAGAAAAAAAAAGTGAATCTCACACTTCACCCCTCTCCCTCACGCACCCAACACCCACATTTCTTCTCTTCCCCTCTCACACCCAACAATACCCTCCCTCCTTTCCTGTATACTTTAGACATTACTGCATTAGTTGGGGCGGGGGCGCTAAACCCGTTGGGATCATACAGCGCCTGATAGAATGGGAGACATTCAGGTGCGATCCAAGGAAGGGGACCGCAGGTCAAGTTTCTAAGATCAAGAGCCTCTCACCGGCATCAAGGAACCTTCCCCGAGGGGTACTTTTAAACAGTTCAGGAAGTCCCTGCACCTGCGGCCCAGTCCCAGAAAAGGCTTATCGGTTGTCAGCCTGTTCAATCATGTTGCTGGTGCTAGTCGCACTTGAAGACAGCTTCATGTTTGTTGGAAATTCATCTTATGTATGAAGCGTGTTCAAGAGTCTTGGTCCCTTTACACTTATTGATTTATCTTAAGAGTACTCGCTGCACCACTGCTTTTCTTTGGAGGTATTTTGCACAATCTGCCGTCTCACACGGTTTCGTAGAGAGATTTTTTTGCGAGCAGAT